>NC_079913.1:13760346-13983630 GCF_024868665.1 Triplophysa rosa
AATGGTAATTACGTACGAGTTCCAGCAAAATAATTTAATCAGTTTAAATGGTTAAGTAGTATAATAGTGTTCAGTTTAATTATACTGTAGTAGCCAGACCAGAAGAAATACTTACACAGCAGATTGTTTCAACGGTAAAAGGTTAGATCCTTTCAGTGATAGTACAGATTCCTGTTGATGAACAGTGATGGCGGTAGATCATGGTGCACAATGATGTCTGCTGCAAAAACACTGCACGGAAAAGGAGATACGTGTTGTGTGGCGTGCAAAAGAATAGCATGAGTACTAGAACTGTTGCATCACTGACTCCTACCAAAGACACAAATCTCAAAATGGATAACCAGTAATGTATCTGAGAATGTCGGGACTACATTCTATTTTGTAGGGGAGAATGTGGAGAAATGTAGAGAATATGTGTTAATCTGTTTAAATGCGCACAAAGAGTTAACCCCCACAAATATTTATTTTTGCAATGTTTGTTTAACTTGTAGTTTGATTGTTAATGTTTAATAATTCGGGACAAGCACACATTCATAATAAAACCTACGAAGATGTAATGAATGTCCACTAGGTGGCAACAGCAATATAGAGACTCCTGGAGTAGACCAGAGGAGAAGAAGAGTTAGCTGAGTGTATAGAGAGAGGCACGAGTCGGTTGTTGTGAGAGAGATAACGCTGTAACGAGATCTATGGAATGCTGGTGAATGTGCTGGCTGAATAAAAGAACCCACCTGAATCACACGCTTGTTGTAGTCTTCTTCAAGTTTGTTACAATAAGAATAAATGTTTCTTGAGCTACATTAAAAAGGTGTTCTTTTTCATTAAATAAAAAATGTTCTTTGGACAATTTATGGTTGCATTTCATTTTCTGTAATACCTATTAATTGTATACATAAATAGTTGTTACTGGCTAAAATGGCTGAATTTTGATTTACAAGTTTTGAATGATTTCATCATGTTTTATTAATAAAGGCAGGCATATTAAATATTATAGAGCAATCCAGTCTATCCAATGTCGGTCCATTAGATTTGAAATATTTCTTTAGCTAGTTTTGGCCAGAATACTAGTTTTAAATGAGGGATCTGAAAGGTATCCAGACAGAATGACCAGATCGGATCCGTGGCGGATCAGCTTCTTTATAAACGGGTCCTGATCGGATCCGTGGCGGATCAGCTGCTTTATAAACGGGTCCTGATCGGATCCGTGGCGGATCAGCTTCTTTATAAACGGGTCCTGATCGGATCCGTGGCAGATCAGCTGCTTTATCAGTGGATACAGGGCGGGTCTGCCCCAGATCTGGTCCGGATCCGCAATCCTTATTTGTTCTGGATCCGCTGCGCTGTGCAAGTGGACTCCGTTCCGGACCCGTTTTGTGCATCCGTTCCGGAGCTTGTGACACTTCCGGGGCGGATCCGTTCCGGAGTCAGTTTGCTATCTGGGGTACATGGTATCAGTGAGATTATTTAACCCTTTTAATGCCTTCATAATGCCAATCATTATTTTTAGACAACAGTAAAATTAGGTACTGAACAAATGAAGACGTTGTATTGTTGAATGAAGTCTATTTTAGGAAACCTACTTGGTTTATAAATGGCAGCCAAACATAAGGACTCAATTAAATTGTGTATAAGCTATGAAAAGCAACATATGAGCAATAAAACCTTACTATGGGAACCACCTAGATGTGAACTGAACTTAGTTGTCATGGCTCTGCTTCATTTAGTCATGTTTTTCTTGGTCCTGTAGCAGAGTCATGGCAAAGTCTTTGGTTATGTGTGGAGAGAACCATATTATTGTCCTTTTGACAATAATATGCGTTCTCTCCAGTGTCTCGTCATTGGCCCCGCTCCTCTCGTTTCCTTGTTATCTTTCCCTGAGTGTTTGATTACACACACCTGCCACGTGTCGTTATCCCTCGTTTGTATTCCCTATATATAATACCCTCATGTTTCATGGTCCTGTGTCGGTCATTGTATGTGCCTTGTGCTGCGTTCAGTGTCCTGATGTTCCCTGTATTTCCTGAGCCTATTGTTGCTGTTTTCTCCTGTTATAGTAAGTGTTTAGTTTAGTCTATGTCAAGTGTTGTTTAGTTAGTTTACGTCCCTTTTACTTATATTATAATCCTGTTCTTGTTTACACCCCATTGTGGGGTTTTGTTTTGTGTTTGTTATTCAATAAATATTCCCCTGTCTTGTTAACCCCTTCATCCCCGCTGCCTGCGATTGGGTTCTTTCCTGCTTTTCGTGACACTTAGTATTATCACACTTTGTGCATACAAATACAGTCCGCCCACAGAGGTCAATAGTGGGTAGTGTACTTTCTGTCAATCGCTGACAGCCAATGACTGTCCCACTTTTCCCAAATAAAAATGCAAACTTAAATATAAAACCAATTCTGGCTATTTATTAGAAAATAACATGTTTGTGTTTGTTATTTAATAAATATTCCCCTGTCTTGTTAACCCCTTCATCCCCGCTGCCTGCGATTGGGTTCTTTACTGCTTTTCGTGACACTTAGTATTATCACACTTTGTGCATACAAATACAGTCCGCCCACAGAGGTCAATAGTGGGTAGTGTACTTTCTGTCAATCGCTGACAGCCAATGACTGTCCCACTTTTCCCAAATAAAAATGCAAACTTAAATATAAAACCAATTCTGGCTATTTATTAGAAAATAACATGTTTATATAATATTTATACAATATACATGTTTCACAAAATTCCGAACATATTAGACCCATTGCTTTTTTTTAAAGATACTCAATTTGAGCAGTTCCTTAAGTTTAAAAGATTCATTTAATACGTATCTGCTAAGTTAATTGCTTCTCACATAAATTAAAATCTTTGTAAGATTTCAATAACTTAGTGTATGGATTTATGTTAAAGGTGCAGTGAACTGGCCGTTTTATACTGTTGTCTGATGTCTACTTATGACTTTCGCGTGGTTTTTACATTCGAAAACATCAAAATCAATAAGTAATAGGTGAACCGGACAGAAGATCACCGGTCTCAAATGTTATAGTTTTCATGATAAATAAACAAACAGTAGACTCCCGGCCAAAATGACCCAGCACCAGAAATAATATCAAAACACTTCAAAACAGCCTCCATTATTCGCAAACGGTGGATAAACCCTTGAAAAATGCAAGTGGTACTCGCTGCAGAGCCAAGGGGTTAGGGCTCGAGAAGTAGGCGTTGATATTCTTCTGTGGAGGCGGTGTTCAACCTATCTATGATAGGTGCATTCCAGGACCTGCCGTTCACTGAGCCTCGTGTCAAGGGCGTTTTCAGGTCTGACACTTACAGGATGTTCGCTTGAATACGATTCTCTCTTATATAACAAAAGCTCAGGTTAAAATTTAGTTCCTACTGCACCTTTAAAAATGGAACTTAATTAAACTGCAGTCGCACCATGATTGACTGTTTGGTAATGACAATTACTGTAATTAATGTTATATCTACACTGTAAAGAGGTTTTTGTCGGGAGTTAGTTTATTTCTGTATAATTTAGTATGGTTTAATATGAATTAAACAAGCTCCCTACAGGTTATATGAACAATGGCAGTACATGCAAGAAATTCAGATCAGCAGATTCTGTAGCCATCAAGAACCGTCTGAAAACACATCTCTTCCGTCAACACCTGACTGATCAGTTCTGACTTCTATCCCTTTTCTACTCTAAAAAAAAAAAAACCTTAGCTCTGTACACTGTGATAGGCTATGTGAGACCAATTTTCTTTTATTGCACTTATGCTTTTTGTTGTCCTTATATTGTTCCAATTGCTTCCATTGTTTCCCTCATCTGTAAGTCGCTTTGGATAAAAGCGTCTGCTAAATGACTAAATGTAAATGTAATGTAAATGTATACAAAATGTATTGTATAGCATTAAGTCAGTTTCGGCAACTGCTGGACAATTATGCAAAACACCCACAGAAGGTGTCAGACACTTTAGTAAAAATGTTTTAGAAGCAAATTTCTTTGTGGTTTTGTATAAAGTTATTAACTTCATTAATAACCATTGTTACAAAAATGCTCAAATGCTTTCCATAAAAGATGACAATTTCTGAATTTATATTATGTGTTGTCTGTACCGCTTCTGGGGCAATGGTGTAAGAATTTCAGTGCTTATTTTGTAACCAAGACTTTTATGTATGCCTAGAGAAATGGACTAAGTGTGAAAGTCTGGTGTAAACATACTACAATTAGCCAAAACGTATATTTAAAGACAATAAAACTGGTCAGCCCTGGAATACAGTCTGTTGTGCGAAAAACAGGACATATTGAGTACTCTGTTGCATGTGCTGCACGTTTTTTTTCCCCACCTTTTTCATAATGTTTCAAAATATATCAAACATACAATGCTTATAACATAATAACAAATAACAAGCTATCACATTTGTATTATTCATATCTTAAATGCATGCACTGCACGTGTATGTGTTGGTGTGTAGCTGTTTGATGTCATGGCACGTCACAATGATGCTTAGCTCTACCTTTGCCTCCACTCTCATCACTGTTATCGAAGGCCACTTTGGCAAAAATGTCTTTAGACATAACGTGTACAGACTATGTAACGCGTATAAGGGATATTGCACCTAAAGACGTAATTTCGTGTACAGACGTCTTTGTTTTAGCCCATGGCAAGTCCCAAAACGTGAAAAATTGCAATTAAATTGATTAAATATATACTCGTGACGTCATCATTTACGTAACTACGTGTCATTCATGGGTGACATTAGGCTCGTTTGAGATGGCCAAATTCTGCGCAGAACCGATCACCGGTGATTAGCACGAGATGCATGCCGGTAAGAAATGTGTTCGAGTTACATCCGCCTTGCTCTGATGTCATGCTGACGTGTGTCAAAAAACTCTCGCGATGGCAAGGCGGCTGTATCGGATTCTTCAGTCGGACGCAGTTGCTCTACACCGACTGCGCTCATGAAAAGCACGATGGGAAACAACTTGCTGATGACACAGCTTAAATGCTCATTTGGCGAGAATGTCAGCTGATATATTTTTTCTTAAGCGTTCCATTAATAAGTCCATTAACTGAAGTAGGTTTTGAGATTTATATGTGGAAAAAACACACCTATGTGAAATATATAGTCCTCATAACCACCTTGATGTAAAAGCAGTGGCAATTCAATTGCATAGATTTCATCTGCGATAAAAAGCGCTTTTTATTAAAGTATAATGAAAACATTACAAAACAAGAGGGTATACAGTTTACATTCAAAAACAGACGAGAAAAAATAATAAAAGATAATACAAAAAAAACAACAAAGACAAAAAAGAAAGAAAAGCAGTAGTAAACTGATAGTAAGCAGTAGTAGGCTGTATTATGGAAATTACATTTTTTCATGAATATTGCAGTATTCTGTGTCATGGCTCTGCTTCATTTAGTCATGTTTTTCTTGGTCCTGTAGCAGAGCCATGACAAAGTCTTTGGTTATGTGTGGAGAGAAACATATTATTGTCCTTTTGACAATAATATGCGTTCTCTTCAGTGTCTTGTCATTGGCCCCGCCCCTCTCGTTTCCCGTATTACTTCCCGGCTGTGTTCCATTACCCTCTCATGCCCTGTGTCATTGTCCCTCGTTTGTCTTTCCTATATATACCCTCTTGTTTCTTTGTCCTGTGCTCGTGGATTGTGCTGTGGATGTACTATGTTTGGTGTGTTTCCTGTGAACCAGCGTCTCTGCCTTGCCTTGCCTTGCCTTGCCTTGCCTTGCCTTGTCCTGTCCGTGATCCTGTTTAGTTAAGTGAGTTGTTTTAGTGTTCTTTGGTTTTTGTTTTGCCCCATTGTGGGAAGTTTTTCTTTCTCTTTTTTCAAGCGTTTTTAATTATTGTGTTTGTCCCCCATCGTGGGTGTTTATTTTGTGTTTTTAGTTGTGAAATAAAGTCTTTTGTTATCCCTGCACTCACGCCTGCCTGCAATTGGGTTCTCCTCCTCGTATCCTTGACAATTCTGTTGTATTAAATATTGTAAACTGACAAACTGTGGTAAATACTATAGTATCATTTACTATGGTAATGTTCAAAAACACTATAATATCTAATAATTTTACTACAATTTACTTTAGCAAATGCTTAGCATACTACACTATTTTTTTATGTGGAAGTGTAACTGATTTACTTGAATTCTTTTTTTGTATATTTTGGAACAAAATATATGTCTGCAGTTGTATCTGATGTCCACAAAAGGTCCTCAAACACCACAGAAGAAAGTCTGTGAATGGAATCGAACAATGTTGTGGCCTTTTTTTCATTTAGCTCATTTATAATCTAATAATATTATATCTGCCAAAATTTATCAATGTTAATGTTTCATTGTGATAATTTAAATCTTAGGTTATGTATTATACTGTTATTTAACCCATAAATGAGATCATTTCTTCCTTATACAGTAGGCTGTATTGTTATTAAGCCTAATTATGAATCCGATAATCCAGTAAATGTGGGTAATCTAACAATCGTGCAGAAGAACAGCCTGATCCACGAGAGCCTGAAACAGCAAGCGCTGACAGAGAGAAACAAGGTAACGACTCGACAACCACGCAACATAAACGCCCTATATAAAGGGCAGTGCTAATGCGCTGCAGCTGTATAAAGCCGGATTCACATTTAGCGTCTTTTCAGACACACACACAAACACACTAGACAGAGACAGAGAAATGAACCCACAGACCCATGAACCATGACACTAGTCTCTGGCATCTATAAAACTCAACAACACAGCTTCCCCTGATAGCACACATACATCTGGTTTACGTCTATTTGACGTCTGCATTTACATCTGCAAGACATCTACAATACATCGTTTGCTCATCTGCAATACGTCTCGGAGATGTCTGCTGTCAGACGTCATATAGACATCTAGAAGATGTCTGTAAGATGTTTATGATTTAGAATGGATGTACAACAGCTCTTTCTAAGATGTTTAGCAGATGCTTTTAAGCAGCAGATCTCCAGATCTTTAGCAGACGTATTACAGACGTTCAGACGTCTCCGAGACGTATTGCAGATGAGCAAACTATGTATTTAAGATGTCTTGCAGATGTAAATGCAGACGTCAAATAGACGTAAACCAGATGGATTGTGCTATCTGGGTCTGTATTATAGAGAAATGTTAAATAACATATATTTATAACTTATATGCATATTAAGAACACATTATGCTCATTGGGTATTGTATATACAAATAAATAAATATGCATAAGCAGCTGAATTACAAACATAAGTTTCTACTGCATAATGCTTGGGTGGCATAATCACCATATAAAATACAGAACTATAAAAACTGTCTTAAATAACAACAACGAGACAAGAGTGTGGTCGACTTCATGCGGCACTGGGCAGACCATCAGCGTATCGGTGTATGACATCAAAGTACCGCGGGAGTGATTAGAAAGCACTTGAAAGTCTGTCCCAAAATGTGCTCTCGTACCTTTGTGGACTCGTGCCTAGTACCATAGTCGCGGGAAGTCGAGCCAAAGAAAAACGGAAACAATGTCAAAAATAAATAAACAAAGGCAGATAGGCTACTATTTACACTCGGTCCGCCCACCAATATGTGATTGGAATAGAGAAAGTGTAAAAACTACTCCAGTGGTGTAAGGTGTAAAGTCAGCATAGAGTGGCACAGGAAACCCAGGTTCTATTCCAACTCTTGCTGAATATAGGCTACTCTTTTACGTTTTTCTATCACATTATAGATCATAAAGGCATTTGTTCTCAATAAAATTTATTTAAGACTTAAAATTAATTTGTATTCATAAAGTTTAGGTTTAGGGTAAGGTTAGGGGTGTAGGGCTTTAAAATCTCAACAAGTTGCCATCATTTTAATATTTTTTTATAAATATAATGATTTACACTGTTATTATTGCATATTGCAGTATCAACAGCATCTAACTACTATTACTACTTAATCCAAAGAAAATACAGCTATTTTCGGTAAAGCCTTGCTCAGATTACAGGATTCTCGGCCAGATTTTACCCCGATTTCCCCTCCCGAGAATCTTTGAAAAAATCGGGTCCAGAACCTCAATCGGGTCCGAGGTTCGGCCCAGATTATCACATAATGTGAGGCGTTCACAGATCGAATCTTACACCTCCCGATCTGCTCCGAGAGAAATCGGGGCCGCCCCGATCATATCAAACATGTTTGATATTTAGGATTTTAAATCGGGGTGATGACGTTGGTACTTTCGCAACAGCCAGTGAGTGGCACATCTGCAAGGTGACGGAGGTGACTGACAGACCTTTAAAAATGTCGACCACGAAAGCTCCTGCAAGGGTACGTTGGACAGCGGAGATGGAGGAACAACTTGTGGCAACAACATGATTGTCTATATAATGTATCCTCCAAAACATACCACAACCGCACAGATAAAGAAAAGAGCTGGGGAGAAGTCGTGTCGGTTTTAAATAAACCGGGTAAGTTAACTGCTAACGCGCAGCTTGTAGTTTCATTCAACAGATTGTTATTTGGCTATAGGCCAGAGGTGGGTAGTAACGCGCTACATTTACTACGTTACATTTACTTGAGTAACATTTTGGAAAATATGTACTTTTTAAGTCAAATTAAAAGTGTGTACTTTTACTCTTACTTGAGTAAATTTCTAATAGAAAATCTGTACTTTTACTTCGTTACATAACTTACATTGCGTGACGTTCCTTCGTTCCTTCATTTTAAAATATGCTTTTTAAAACGCGTTGTTTATTTCAAGGTCGTCGTCTCTTACGGGCATTCCCGAGTGATCGATTCTTTTGAGTCGATTCTTTTGAAAGCATTAATTGAACAATGGCAAACCATTTGAATAGGCTAATGAATCAGTTCGCAGCACGATCTGAATCATCTGAAGCAGGATTACTCACTCCTCGTAGCGCGAAATTTAAGAACACGCAGAACACAAAGAGCGTTGGATGAAGTGGATATTAATCTATATCTATACAATCAAAACTGCAAATGTGTCATATTGTTTGCCAGCAATGATAAATGCCCGCCATATGCGCGCACCCGCGCGACCTGTTCGTCAGACACAGCAACATGCGTGTTACCTGTCAGACACAGAGACGTGGGTTTGCAGAAATTTACTTTTGAAGAACAGGAGGAAGAAAACTTGTTGATGGGCGTGTGGTTCACTGTTTACTGTTTGTTTAAGTAAGAGCGTTTCACAACACACACGTGACACAACACGAGAAAACATAAGCTTTGTTCAAAAATGTGTATTTCATTTAAGAGAGCACTGCAGATGTTCTAGATCATCTCAGGAAATGCTCTGAGTTTAGTTAATGCTTTAGTTTGACGTGGTCTATTATTCTAAATAAATTGTGTAAACTACATTGACTAGATGAAATTTACAGAAATGCTTGTCTCTTCTGTGTTTGTCTATTCTTTAGTCTCTCTAGTATATTGCAAAGATATCTGCTCATGATAATTAAAAATATTGATTAAAATGTAATATTAAAATATTGGCGTTAATATTAATTTTATGTAGTAGGCCTATATAATCAGATACAAAGTAACTAAGTAACTAGCTAGTTGAGTAGTTTTTTCATTGCATACTTTTTTAGTAAATTTTAAAATAGTGACTTTTACTTTTACTTGAGTAACAATTTCTCTAGTTACTTGTACTTTTACTTGAGTAAAGATTTTGGCTACTCTACCCACCTCTGCTATAGGCATACATATAACATGCGTTTATGTGTTTGTTTTTATGCTGTATCTTATAATCACATTGGCATTCATCTTTATTCTCGGCAGCGACAATTTTTTTTCTTCCGTTATTTATTAACATTAAACTTAAGCGTCTTTCCCATAGTCATAACTTCAGCCCTAGCAAAAAGCATTATAGCACCCCCTGCTCAAAATACGCTCCGGCGGCTTTGGACAGACAGACAGAGAATCATTCAGAGAGCGACAAAGACGTTACACAACCGTTGCCAGGTGAGATCACGTGAAATTAAATTTGCGATGTCCCTTTGTTTACTTCTGTTTCCCGGTGAGATGACGTAAGTGGTGTCCTCTGGTATGATAATCTTAATACTATCCTGTAGTTTGGGTGTTTTAGCATGTCTTTTGATGTGCAATTATGAAATAAAAAAACTTCCAATCAAACTTTCTAAATGTTTATTTTTGCACTTGCTACTTTTAGTCTTAATTATAAACACAACTTTACCCCCCAATGTTTTCTTATCTGGACATTTCACATTCATAAATGCAAGTTTACAAAGGGCAAACCTATTTTTGTAGTGCTTGAAAAAGAGATTCAAATGTAGATGTGATGTCAACATCTAAAAATAGTAAACCCTTTAAAACGGTTACTATTAGCACCTTTTACAAAACTGCATATCCTATGGATATGTAAAATATGTGTAATTTAGTTGTACACTGATGAGTGTGAGCTTGTTTAAGAATTTAAATAAAATAATCTGTCAAGATTATTTTTATGTGTGTGCTGCAACCAGATTTTTAATCTTTCCGGATTTTAAAACTCCTGTAGTCTGAGCCAGGTTAAAGATTTTAAATAAGAGAATCTGTCAAGATTCTCCTTATGTGTGTGCTGCAACCAGAATTTAAAATCTGTCAGGATTTTAAAACTCCTGTAGTCTGAGCCAGGCTTTAGTGTGAAAAGAATTGCTGCCTTGGGCAGGCTATTTGTACTCAGTGTAAATAAACACTCCGTAAATGAAAATGTTTTATCAAAAATAAATATAATAGATTTTCTTAATGTGTCTATTCACGAATGTCCATTGAAAACATTAATAACGTTACTATTTTTGTTTTAATAACGTTACTGTTACAATGACAACACAGGTGTCTCATGACGTCACGGCGGTAGTGAAGGTCAAGTGTCACGAGCGGTCTTGTCCAAATGGCGCAAAAACAAGTTTTGCATGCAGGCCAACAGTAATGTAAGACAGTTATTTCTTTTTTTGAGATTGTGGCTAATAGGTCTACAGGCAGAATGTGTAACTTTACGGGTTGATTTCTATGTGCTGTCAGCGTGCAGCATGCAGTTGTGTTTAATCGCGTGACTGGTTTTCCCATGGTTTTTTATAGGTTGATGTTTGGCTGGTTAAGATGCCGCCGCGCAGCTAAGTTAGTTTTGTACAACAGATTGTGCTTTGGCTATTAGCATACATATAACATGCGTTTATGTGTTTGTTGTTATGCTGTATCTATAATCAGACTGGCATCCTTCTTTAGTCTCAGGAGCAACTCATTTTTGCCTCCGTTATTTATTAACATTAAACTAAGCATCCTGCCCATGGCACAGTTCTGCCCTGCAACAAAAAAAATCACAGCAACCCGTACTCAAAATACGTTCCCGCGGGTATGCCTAGTACCCAACAAAGTCTGCACTTCCTGACATCACCAAGTGTGGACTCAGAGGAGGTCCACAAGACCGGAGTGTGCCATTTGGGACAGGGCCTTACTCTCAATCCTCTCTCCACACTTCATCTTCCTCTCACTCTTTCCTCTTCCTTAACACTCACTCCTCTAAGGCCCTGTCCCGAATGACACACTCTGGTCTTGTGGACCTCCTCTGAGGTCCTCTGACCTCCTCCTCTCAATACAGGGGTGCATCAGGGCTCTGTGCTTGGACTGTTGCTCACTTCCATATACATCACATCCCTTGGTTCTGTCATTCGGAAACATGGCTTTTCCTATCAATGCTATGCGGATGATACACAACTCCACCTGTCAAATCAGCCTTACGATCTGACTGTTTCTGCACGCATTTCAGCATGCCTGAGTGACATGGATGAAGGACCATCACCTGCAGCTGAACCTTGCAAAAACAGAACTGCTTGTAATCCCGGCCAACCTGAAGATTCATCACAACCTCTCCATTCAACTAGGCTCATCGACCATCACACCTTCCAGAATGGCCAGAAACCTGGGAGTGGTAATCGATGATCAGCTAAACCATGTTGCCAGCACCACCCTGTCCTGTAGATTCATCCTCTACAACATTAGAAAAATAAGACCTTTCCTGTATGAGCATGCTACGCAAGTCCTAGTCCAGGCTCATGTCCTGTCCAGACTGGACTATTGCAATGCGCTACTGGCTGGACTTCCAGCTTGCACAACCAAACCTCTACAGATGATCCAGAATGCAGTGGCAAAAGGGGTCTTCAATGAACAGAGGAGCGCACACGTCCAGGGGCATAGCTATATGGTGGCCATGGGTGGCCACGGCTACCCCTGAAAGATGGATGGCCACCTATCTGGCCACCTCTGTTGTGCGAAGCAGTTTTAAGATGTGTTTCTGAGTTTACAGAGTGCTGCGCAGATCATTTAGCATATGCACTGAAAGTAACGCGAGAACATTACTCTTGCATTAA
Organism: Triplophysa rosa; assembly: GCF_024868665.1. Classification (NCBI taxonomy): domain Eukaryota; kingdom Metazoa; phylum Chordata; class Actinopteri; order Cypriniformes; family Nemacheilidae; genus Triplophysa; species Triplophysa rosa. The sequence goes on from NC_079913.1 coordinate 13,772,704, forward strand.
TATGATGTCATACGCTGACGCACTGACGCAAACAGTCTGAGCGCTATAGCTGAACAGCTGTTAACCGCTTCGTGACAGGTACTGTCTGTGTACCGTGTAAGTTCATCGTGAGCAGAAGGATCAGGTCAGTAAAATTAGTCTTGTTTAACTGGATTTCATTCATTAATTATATTTTCGCGAAAGTTTAAGTTGGGGTACTACAATGTTTATTTTCTATAAAAAATGCTAACTTACTGCAAATGATAGCTAGCAAATTATTTTAAAATAATGTTAGCACATGAAAGCATTGCAAATAAATTGTTTACTTTACGTTCTTTGTGTATGTTTTTGACCAGCAAACTATGTGTAATGAAGAATTGGTGTAAATTACAGTAGAAGTTAAAGAATTTCTGTCTGTAAGGATTTTTGGTCACCCTAATAAAATCGCTGGGTCTTACCTGGCCACCTAAAAAAAAAGTTCTGGCTACGCCCCTGCATACATCACTCCTCCCTTCATTAAGTTACATTGGCTCCCTATAGTCCCTCGCGTCAAATTCAAAGCTCTGCTCTTGGCCTACAAAACCATCACTGCTTCGGCACCCCCATATCTTCACTCGCTAATACAGACTTATGCACCCACCAGATCCCCATGCTCTGCAAATGACGACATTTCGTAGTGCTATCCCAAAAAACTGAAAAAATCTCTCTCACTTACCTTCTCTGGATCTGTTCCACGTTTGTGGAATGATCTGCCCGCTGCTACAAGATCAGCAGATTCTGTAGCCATATTTAAGTTCTGACCGATTAGTTCTGATGTCTATCTCTTTTCTACTCTTTCTATCCTTAAAAAAAAAAGCTTAGTTTGGAAACTTTGGTAGGCTACATGAGACCAGTTATACTGTGCTTATGCTTTTAGTTGTCCCTATGTTGTTCCAATTGCTTCCATTGTTTACCTCACTTGTAAGTCGCTTTTGATAAAAGCATCTGCTAAATGACTAAATGTAAACGTAAATGATGAGTCCACACTTGGTGACGTCAGGAAGCGCAGACCTATAGGGCACTAGGCACGAGTCCACAAGGGTACATGGGAATGCATTTTGGGACAGATATGAGGTTGTCACACCGGAAAGAAGAAGCAGTGCTTTCTAATTACTCTCGTGGTACTTTGATGTTATATGCTGATCAGTATGCGCAGCGCCGCATGAAGTTGACCACACTGTTGTCTTTGTCCCGTTGTTGTTATATGGGGCAGGAAATTCATAGTTCATAGAAATTCATAGAAATCATAGTTATGTATTTCATAAGGTGCTCGTGCCACCTGAGCATTAAGCAGTCGATGTTAGTAATGCAACTGCTTATGTATAGCCTATATTCATTTATTAACCTTATGTGCAGAATGTGTTCTTAATATGCACATATGTTTTTACTTAAGATTTCTGTATAATACAGAAGCTGTGTTGTTCTGCTTTACAGAGCCCAAAGACCATTAAATAACATTGGTGTTGGTAAATGAGTGTAGACTTGTAATTGGCAGTATTTCACAATAAAACCCAAGTGCTATGAATTTTGTCTAATAGATAACTTTTCAAAAAAGTGTGTTCACCATTGTGTTTGATACTCTACCTGTCTCATTCTGAGCATGTGTTTGATTTGGCTGTGTAGAGCCTAACTCTGATACATATTTTCATTCAGTGCCTGTTCTGTTGTAGCAAACTAGTACATTTTGTTTTGGTTTTTAACTCGTCTCTGTCTCTTGGGTCTTCTCTTTAATGAAATCTGATACATAAAGCTAATTTAAGTGCATAAAAATAAAACATACCAGCATTCACAAAGTCCTAATTCACAAAGAGAATAAAATTATTTAAACCAATTTACATCAAAAGTATTAAAAATAATCATCATGTCATAAAGCAACGTGGTATAATTAAAACAGGCATAAAAAATAATCATGAAGAGTAAACAAGGAAAGCCTTGCTAAAATAAAAAATGGTAAGGGTATATATAATATTGCTTGATATTAGTTTTATTTTGAAAACGGGAGTCTAGGGTTTACGAGTCTAACGTCTGTACATGAAATTACGTCTTTAGCCCTATTCGGACTGAATCTACCATGTCTGTTTTTTTCTCACACGATCTCTGTAAAAATTCCAGAGCAATTTACCTACTGTTTTTCTCCCAACTCAGTGGTCCTCTGAGAAATCTAATGCCGTCCGAATGAGAATGTCTGTGATTGCTGACAATATATTTTCAAAACGCGTTTCTTTACGTGTTTTGGCCAATGTGAACTGCCGTAAGCGCTTACTAACGCGCGTTTATACTTCCTGCATCCCATTAATTAAGTATTCCTATTGAATAGTGGATACTTTTGCAATTCTGCGAAATACAAAAATAAAATTGAGACAAGCCAAATCTCGTAAACTGTTAAAACTGGCAACTGTAATATCAGTTTACTGATATCAGTCCGGAAGTCCGCTTTATTTGTCCACTCAATTACATAATGGTAATGGTAATTAATGAAAATGAGAAATGATTATATAAAATAATCATGTTTACTTCATTTCTGTGGGTTTATTATAAGCAGCCTGCTGTTGTTGGGTCAGATGACTATACGCTATTCACGTATCCAGAGCACGTGATCTTCTGCACCGCCCAAGTTTACGAAACAGACACCCCTACCTCTGTAATAATCTAAGAGATCTAGTCCCGTCCGTATCAGTATAAAATCACAGACGTTGTGTGAGAAGAGTTGTAACTCAGACGTCATTCAGAAAAAATAGTCCCGTCCGAATAGGGCTTATAGGCGCAATAACACGTACATGCGTTATATCGTCTGTACACGTTACGTCTAAATACATATTTGCCAAAACGGCCTTCCATACACTGTCTCATCCTTCAGACTTCAGACACTGAGCCGTGGGATAACTTATGAGGAGTCAACCTGTGTAGACCGCTTATAAAATCTCACCAACAACACACCAAAACATCGAGTTGGACTCACGTCTGCCTACTTTTCCAGTTGATCACCTTTGAGTCTTTGTGGACATTTTATTCTTGCGGGTTTTCACTTATGTCCCGCAAATCTAGCGATGACTATAATCTACGTAGTATGAGCAATCTGATGGGCGAGAGGAGAAAGCGAGTATCGGATGATGGAGAACGGAGTCTCATCAAGGCTCCGTCCAGCGCCAGCAGCACCGCGCACACACCCGCCGCGCCCACCGCGGACCTGGAGCGGGCGGCGCGCAAACAGTTCCAGCAGGATGTCACGCCAAGCTTCGTCTACGTGCTGGCCGTGTTCTCCGCGATCGGCGGTTTTTTGTTCGGCTATGACATGGGGGTGGTTTCCGGAGCGATGCTTTTGCTTAAGAGGGACATGAACATCACTGCCCTATGGCAGGAGCTGCTCGTGTCCGGGACTGTGGCCTCGGCGGCGGTGTCCGCGCTGCTCGGGGGGTGCCTCAACGGGCTGTTCGGGCGGCGGGTGTGCATCCTTTTGGCCAGCTTCATCTTCTCCGTCGGGGGAATAGTTTTGGGATCGGCTCCGAATAAAGAAGCACTGCTGGTTGGACGGCTTATAGTGGGATTTGGGCTTGGTAAGTACTATAAAATGCACCTGCTGCTGGTCCACAACTTTAGTGTGCTTTTGACATCAGAAAAGTTCAAATAAACATGTTTGGACTGCAAAAGATGAAACTGATATCTTTTCTGTAGCTCACCAGGTATGTTAAACATTACTTTCATTTGTGTAAAGTAGTCGTGTTGATTCTACTGACTAGGGCTAAATCAAATTTTAGACTGAAAATTCTGTCATCATTTACTCACCTTCGAGTTGTTCCAAATCTGTATAATTTTCTATGTTCTGATGAACACAGAGAAAGATATTTGGAAGAATGCTTGTAACCAGACAGATTTAGCCATTGACATTGTATTTTTTCCTATTGTGGGAGTCAATGGGGGGCAAGATATGTTTGGTTAAGCATTCTTCCAAATATCTTTCTCTGTGTTCATCAGAACAAAGGAATTGATACAGATTTGGAACAACTTGAAGGTGAGTAATTGATGACAGAATTTTCATTTAGCTGAAGTATCCCTTTAAATAAATCCAGATATCCCGTTTATTTGCTACCACACATTTTGGTGCCCAATGCTGCCATTTTATTAATGATTAAACTCTCTTTATTGTCTCAAGCAGACTTTTAATCAATATATTGATGTTTATATTGAGTGTCGGGTGTCAAATGATTAGCAATGATTCGCTCATTTGCTTCAGTTTTTGTCAGACAGGCTAACTTAACACTCTATCTCAGTTCGCAATTCAGAATGAATAATTCGGACAGTTCACTCAAGCACTGAATCGTTTGAGGCGATAGAACAGTAAGATACTTTTACATTGGCCTACATGGAAAAACGAAACTGCTATAAACAACCTGGAATGTATGTTATTGATTATACTGCCACCGTAAGATGCTTTAAAACACTTTACAATAATGTTTACCACAGTTAACATGAACCAACATGCTTCCTTAGCACACTGTAAAAAATAAATAAATAGTTGAGAAAACGTAATAAAAACATGGTAACCGAATACAATACGATTTTTTTGTTGTCTCAGTGATTGTATAAACATTTATATACGTAAAATATGTCCATTTATGCAATGCTGTTTTTAATTTAGGTTATTTCACACCAATTCAACACATGCCAACAGTTTCACAAGCAAAGACATGTCTTGGATCAGTGTGAAAAGCCTACAAGTATAATAGACTCTAATAAATATTTGTTCAACTTACATTGCTTCCTTTGTTGGGAGAACATTGTGAAATCAGTTTTTACAGTGCATTTATTAATTATGGTTAATAATAGTTTTATTATTGCAGACATATTATATATTATTAGTTTAATATTAGAGCAGACAGACATTTTTATACAGACAGAGAAATTTGATTTAAAATAATTACATATTTGACATAATTGCATTTAACTGTTTGTAGTATTTATAAAAGGCAGAAATGTAGTACATACAGTATCATGTAATTATATGTTTTCCCTAAAAATGTTTGTCGAAATGTTTGTCAGCTCATTAATAGCCAAATTATATATCAATAGTGTTATTCTGAATTTAATTGAAGACCTACTCTTTTAAATTGTCTTTCCTTGTAATGAGTTCCAATCTAGTGTAACGGCGGGAAATCTTCTCTGCGTTGTGTTCAAAATCTTCAATAAAGACACGTCTCTGTCTGTTCAGCTTCGTTTATTTTCTGCATAAACAGAGCATAAGTTGTGAACAATGTGATGGTAGTTCTCTGTATTTGGTATTACCATTGCTCGTTAAAACACAGCATAACCTCCTATCGGCTCAGCAGGAAGTGATCTGAGCGAGCTAAACGAGCGCCAGCGGAGTATATTCTCTTAAGGTGACAGTGCACCATATTTGTCATCCTAATTGAACATATACATTCAAATTTAAAACGAAAAATATTAACACATACATGTAACATATAGAACAATTAAACAACAATATAAATTCAACAGAAAAGAAAAGGGGATTTTGAATGAAAATAACCATATTAAAACTGTTACACTAGCACAAATAAAGCTACATTGTTTTGTATGCTTTCTTTGCTGGGATTTAAGTATTTAACTTCTCCAAGACATAAATGAAGAGTTTGGTTCCAAAATGAGATAACTCAGTTTTTAAAAGTTTTCTAAAATCATGTTTTTTATTATGTTATCATGATTTTATTGTGTTTTATTTTGTTAGTTAGCTGTATTTTTTTAGTTATTATGGCTTAAATCAAAACTAACCAACTGCAGTTTGATTGATATTAATTGGAATGCACAATAAAAAAACATGATTACTGAACATTTTTAAAAACGGAGTTATCTCATTTTGGAACCAAACTCTTCAAATTATGACTCAAAAAAGCACAAGTTGACTTCTTTAATGTGATTTCAATATGAGTGATTATTCTAAAGGATTATAGACAGGCTGTATAATTACTTCACTTGAAAGAGTGTGTAGGCCATAACGTGTGTATAAGATCACAGGCTTTGATAAGATTTCATGCCATGCCTCATTGGAAATTCAGAACTATTTTTAATGAAGGCAATTACTAGATCAGAATCATAAGGATTCACGCGATTTGATTGGGTGGTAAGACTGACAGAGCTCCACTTGCTGCAAGTGAAATTTCTCATAAAGCTTGTACCATAAGGGCTTCCAAGAACGAGTCAAATGTCCCATGAGTGTTTCCAAAAAGCAATTTGGTTAATTGCTTATTATGCAGGATTACACACCGTCATTAGGGAAGACTGGTGTTTTCTCAAGCTTTATATTGTCCGGTGTATGCGATCTTGGTTGCTCAGATACAGTGAATCACTTTTACCTTTCACCCAGTCAGGGTTGGGTGATATAGCCAAAAAATATAGCTAAATAATTTTTTAGTCGTTTTATAATATGTGATGTGATATGTGATGATATTTATGTATGCTGTCTGAAATGTATTAGAGAAACTATAATTTCACCAAAGTATAGATTTTTTCAGTTTAATGCATAAAGTTAATTGTTAATTTTTGTTTGTCACGACTCCCAAGACAGGAAAGGATTGCGAAACAATCCCTTACATGCTCTCTAAGAAAATTTAATGGCCATCCCTATTATATTGTTATACTAACGGTATATATTTATCTATATTTTAAGTGCACATTTCTCAAACATCATTGTTGGTGCTTTCCGGATGTTAAATCAGAAGAAAAAAATCAATATACTTGTTTTAAAGGCAAGACCTAGCCATATAAGGACCTAAAATATAAATGAGATTTTGATACCCACACAGCATAACAACATACAAGCAACTACTCACAACATGATGACAAATTTTGCACCGGCAAGCATCACTCATGCTTTCTTCACAAATGTCTTATAAAAGCTTCTTCGTTTAATTTATAAGTCTATTTCACTGTACAGTGCTTTTCACAAATTACCTCCTAATTTACCTGTAATGTTACCTGCGCTTTTTCTTCAGAAGAAAAAACAAAATGTCTGGTTCAAGCGATTGAGCCCAATTATTTCTGAACTGACCTTTATGAGAACACAATAACAGTCTAGGGCAAATCCGAGGTCAGTGGAACCATAAAAATGAATCATATTTGTTTCCAAGCCTATTATCTTCATTATTTCTATATGACAGTAAAATCTTCCTTAAAATCAAACAGTCCCCTCTAAAAGTCGAGTCAAGTCACAAACACAGTGGTCAGAAACTTCATCCCAAAGGATTCAGGAAATTCCTCTGTCACGAAACAGGTGGGGGAGAACCCAATTGCAGGCAGCGGGGATGAAGGGGTTAACAAAGACTTTATTTAACAAATGATAAAACAAAACAAGAACCCACGTGGGGGTAAAACAGTAACAAATGATAAACAGGGACAACGACTAACTGAACACTAGACTAACAAACAAAAGACATGAACTAAACTCAACACTTACTAAGATGTGACTGGGGAATCCACAACAGGAACACAAGCATGAGGAGACGATAGGCACAACATGAATACACACAGCAAACACAATGACCGACACAGGACAATGAAACATGAGGACTATATGAAGGGGAGAAAATCAAGAAGGGACAGGTGCGGGGCATGAACTAATTAACAATGTAACCAAGGAGACGAAAGGGCGGGAACAGAGACGACACCGGAGAGAGAGAGAATATGGAAGGCCAAAACTTCTCTCTCCACATTAAACAAGGGATCCTGTCGTGATTCTGCCACAAGATCAAGAAAGACATGACAAGATGAGGCAGAATCACGACATCCTCACCCTTCAGTCTGGGCACAGACCTTTCTTCTTAATCACAGATGGTGTAAACTAGCAGTTCAGTTGGCCTGATGACGTCTAAGCCAATGGTGTGATCAGAGAAGTTAAGCTGTCTCGACTGCTGTCTCCATGACTCCACAACCCTTCTGCAGTGAAAGGCCATTAGAGGGTTGGGCCTCTCACGGTGAGTGTCTGGGGGAGGCGGTTGACTTGGGTGGATGGGTTTTGGCTTCAAGATACTGTCACTGATAATAAAGGACATCCTTCCTTTCCTTCATTCCCACTTTGTTTTCAACGTGGACTCTCACAATAATGAATCCGTCCCCTCGTTCGGCTGCTGAAGAACAGTAAACCAAAGAAAAAAACATCTTTGATATTGTCAGTGGATATAAACAAGGACACATCTTCTGCCTGACTGTTACATTTCTACAGTTGAGCTAAAATATTGATGTTTTTATTGAAAGTCTTAAGACATTGTGTATTGTGTCAGTGAGTAGATACTTGATACTTGTATTTTTAGGTGAATGTTTTGAAAGAGCAACAGATTTACTGATGGCCATTAATGTGTATTGGCAGTGGAAGGTCTTGAGCAACATCATGATGCGACTGAATGTAGCGTTATTTTTTATTGTATTGTACATGTTGACGCTGTCTACAGTTACATTCGTTTTTTAGCAGACGCTTTTATCCAATGCGACTTACAGATCAGGAAGCATTTTGTCATTTTACTGTCGACATAAGCAGTTGCGATGAAACTGAACGCCATACATCACTGAAATGAAATGATTTATTTAGCAACGTGTTAACAGTTACTCAAGTGCATTGCACAAATTGCTTTGCTTATGAGAGGTACACAAATAGCTAATGTTCATTAGAGAATGATTCATTAGAAATTCATTATAACAGTGTAGTTTTTGCTTTTTGAAAATGATAAGCATAATAAGCATAAAACAAGTATTGTATAAAAGAGTAGAGTAAATGTATACAAGTATATTTATTACAAGCATTTTTCATGATTCATATAAATAAACGGTTCAGAAGGGTAGAAAACAACAGTATAAGCCATATAAGATTTATATTTTTGGCCAAATTCGTAAAAGTGTAAAAGTCTCAGGTTCAAATCACAGAGAACATACACTGATAAAATGTATACTTTGAATGCACTGTAGAGTTGCTTTAGAAGAAAGCATACGGCAAATGCATAAACATGTAAATTGCGTTGAAACAATATGTGCCAGAATCTAAAGTCTTTCACATGCATAAATATGGAGTACTATTTATATTCTAGTTCCAAATTCTTGTCAGTCAAGATGCTGCTTACGAAGATGTTGCCTATGTAGAAAGTAAGCATGTTCTCTAGGTCAGTGGTTCTAAAACTATATAATTTTGAGAACACAATATTTATTATATTATTACTATATAATAATAATAATAATAAATATTATAATATTAAAATAATAATATATTATTATTGTTATTATAAAGAATTTATTTGGGGGGCCCAATGCACACTACAAAAAGGGGGCCTTGCAACGAAAACATTTGAGAACCACTGCTCTATACGTTTTAGGAGTGAGATGTGGTTTTATTGCATGAACACATAATCTGCTATTTTAAGCATTCAGATAAAGATGTTAAATTAACTGCATGCGTGCTTCAGACCCTTCAGCACTAAAGTAATACCAGGTGGCGTGTGTTTTCACCACATTACCGCAATCTGCTTCGAGCATGTCTCATTCAGATCGCCAAGCTGGTTAGGCTGATCTGTTTTAATGATTCTGGGAATTTTTCATCAGAGTGACAAGCTGCCTTACAAGCAAAACCAGCTAACCACCAAGGAGACCATGTTAAATCAACAAATTAACTAAATTGTTTTTCTCCACTGTTTACATCATGGTTATAACTACAGATGTATGTCTACTACATGTCTGCTCATAATATTATCCACAGAAACAACAAAAAGAAAGTAATACACAGCTTCCCAAACAGCAATGTTGGATAACCTGCATCAAACACTTTTGTATGAGAGAATACGTATACGTCACCCATGTGAAGTCTGCGTTTTTCAAAGCGTAAATGAAACGGCAATAACAACTGTTGTCTCACGGTATTGATTAACCTCCTTGCGAGGCAAGCAGTGAGGCGTTCCCATGGCAACAGGTACGTTGTCTGCCGGGCAACGAGAGCGACGGCAAGCAGTGAACTGGGGCTATTAATAGACTTTATAGGGAGCGGTGATGTCGTAGACCTTGTCAGATAAATGTGGCCGTGCACTTTTGGTTTGTCTTCTATTATAAATATCGTGTGAACATTGATTCTGCCAAATCACATTATAGGCTACTTACAGTATCTCCTTTCCCAATCCGAGTTATCAGGGAAACACATTTACGTATCCAAGTGATTCCTGAAATAACTTGCTTGTAAATTATTTGCATAATGTGACACCTCTGATGTAATTGGTCAGGTGGTCTGTCTGTAGCATTGGGCTTTTCTTAAGCCCCTTTTGATTGATGGGGAACATCACACAAAGCATATTCACTATACATGTCAAGTAGTCTTGTGTGTAGTTCTGTCGCTCTTTGAAAGCCCATAAAGATAATGTCCTTCAGAGAACTCTTACAGTGTAATAAACCTTTCAGTATTTGATGATTTATTGTGTTGGTGACTCATAAAGCATTATTGGTATATACTGTACACACAATTACACACACACACAAGAAAAACTAAAATAAAATAAATGGTTTATGTAGTCATTACTCACCTTCAATTGTTTACATAATTTGTCATCCCAAACCTCCCAAGACTTTTCTTCTTTTGTGAAACCTAAAAAGTGTTTAAACTAACTACATTTAAAGTTCCCTGAGCTGTACAATAGCTTTGCAATTAATAAAATTCAAGTTGTCATTTATTAAAATATTGTTCTTTGCTGCCTGAATGTGTGCTAATATTGTGTCCTAGACATGGACATGAATGATAAACGCCTTTAACCTGTTTTATCACAGAGTTATATTATGGTTTTAAATTGGTAATATAGCACAATTATAGGCCGCATGACGAAAACATATGTTCTCTATTTTTGTTCCACTGACGCTCATGAGGGCAAATTATGTAATTATGTTGTTCTGTGCTTATGTGTCTTTACTATTCATTCTAACTCTCTTTTCAAACAAGACTAAATAATATTACATTAGAAAAAGATCTCTAATTACGAAATATGATTAATTGCTTTGAAATTAATGTTGAAAATATTATTTTTGTTTATGTTCATGACTTCCACCACCTTTTTTATGTATGCTACAGCAATACATTTTAAATATTTACATGGCAAATGCTCTTTTGTTATACAGTAACTCATTGTCGTCAAACGGTCATTTAAATTATTATGAGCTAATTAATGCTCTTTTACAAGCAGAATTTACCAACATTGCAATGCTGTGTGTACTTTGAAGTCATCAAATGTATCAAAAATGTAATGAATGAATGAATGAATTTTTTCAGGTATAGCCTCTATGACTGTTCCTGTGTACATCGCTGAAACATCTCCACCTCATCTAAGAGGACGACTGGTCACAATCAACACATTGTTCATCACAGCGGGCCAGTTCGTAGCCAGCCTTATAGACGGGGCCTTCAGCTACATGCATCATGGGGGCTGGAGGTATGTTCTACAGCTTCCCTGTTCCTGTGGCTCAACCGATACTACAGGTCATTGGTTTAAATCCCAGGGAACAAATCCTTGAACTTTACATTTGAAAACATTGTGAACCATGGCAAACCTTCAGATTAAATGTACCATTTCAGAAAGAAATCTAATTTGCATCAGGCTTAGCCCGCACACCACCACAGGCGGATCTCTTGAAATACTGTAAATACGCAAAAATGGCATTCAATCCCATTGACTGGCTGCTACGACGTTTTTGGAAAGCAGGGTGCACAGGTGTTTATCGGGTTAGCAAACAAAGTGTTTACACTGAGAACTTGTAAGAAAGACAGATTTTTAACATCAATGTTTCTTGAGGCAGTAAGTAAATTAGGCATCCATGGCTATGATTATACAGTACAGTATTGTTTTCTGAGTTGTTTCTGTGAAATACAGCTTAAAGTATTAGTGTCTATTACTTTTAACAAGCAAAATTTAGTTTAAAGATACAGTATATCATTGGTTTTCCACAAAATGTCATTCCAAAGAATCATTTACAAAGAAAACCTGACTTCATGCAAACTATATTGCATCGACCTAGTGCCATCTGAATTTTGTTATTTGTTAAAAATATATTGAACCATCTGTTTATATTTTACTAAACCCTTGTTGAGTCTACAAATAAAAAAATGTCAGTCTATGAACAAATTTTCTATTTTAAAAAAGGGAAATAAACATGCATTTTGGATGTGACAAAAAAAGGACGCGTTTTTTGGGAGACGACAAACTTTGTAGGATTTCTGTGAAATAAAATGCACAATCCTGAAGCAATAATACCCAATTAATGGAGAAGGGATGCCTCTTTATAGAACATAAAATAGTTCTTTTATTTTAATTTTCATGTGTCCATTTATGAGGAATATGTAACATTATGGATGTGACAATCCTGAAAATGGCACTTACCTGACTATGAAAAATCATGTACTAAAAATAAAACAAATGCTTTACAAATTTGAAGAGAGATCTCACATGGGTGTTTGAACCACCAAATGTTAAAATCTGTGCTGTTACCATAGTAAAAACCGTTGGTAAAAACTTTCTTTTTTCATGGTAAGTTTGACATTTTCACGGAATTGTTTTAAAACTAAATAAATTTAGCTATTTTTAATTTTAAAAAAGAAATCTGAGATCATCTTCACAATCCTTTTATAGTTTTTTTAGAGTTCTCAAGTCTTAAAAATAAACTGGTCTGTAATTGCCAATTGTTTATCGCTAATTACCTCGTCTTCAGTTTAAAGTAAAAAAATCTACATTTAATAGAAAAATACAAAACTATAACAATAACAAAAAAAATGATTGTTGGAATCATTTTTTAAGCAATTTTATTCCAACTGACAAAAGATTAAACACTGACAATCAATAAAATCCATTTGAATTTAATAGACATTTAATGGGCATTTAAAATGTAAAACTGCAGCATGCTTGCTTAATATAAGCATAAAATTATCATCTGTTGTGGGTGCTAATATAGTTTTAGTTATCTTTATAGTCATCGTTCTATGAACGACCCTTTACGCAGGTAATAGATGTGTAAGCTGGTGCAATTTAATCTTTTAGCATTCAAAGACAGTTTAAGATTAAAATTATTTTTTTTATCTGTGTAGGTATATGTTGGGTCTGTCTGTGGTTCCTGCTATGATGCAGTTCCTAGGGTTCCTATTCTTACCGGAGAGCCCTCGCTGGCTCATCCAAAAGGGTCTTACCCAGAAGGCCAGGCGTGTGCTGAGCCAGATCCGTGGTAACCAGAACATAGACGAGGAGTATGATACTATCAAAAGCAGCATTGAAGAGGAGGAAAAGGACTGTGGAGAAGGTGAGAAAACAGTTTTTCACACTCTCACCCATGCAAGTAGCATGTACAAAAACAAACACAGTTCACTGGTGTCATTAAATTATGGAAAGTGGTTGTTTGCAATCTTGCAAGAACAACGCGACCAGATTCATTCTGAATGACAGAATAGCAAAGGGAAAACCATACAGTAATCAGAAGTAGTAGCAGAGTGTTTTGCCAGATACAAATAGTGATGTCGTATCGTGTCCCGTTCAGGTTAAGGGGAGGTGGTAGGAAGGCTCAGAGGACACTGGTAATAGTCCCAAAAAAAAACTAATTTAATTGATGGCAAAATTGAGAGGAAACATGTACACCATAGGTATAAAAGTGCAAAAAAAAAGGAAAACAATCTAACAACGAGTTCACAGACATAATGTCACTAGGCTCAGTGCCTACTTTGTCGCAACCTTAACCATGAAAACACTTTAAGACACTTGCTTCATTGACACCTGGTTACAACTAGACTGGCCTAAATAACCTTGGCCAGCCTCACTAATAAAACAAAATCTGTGACAAAATCTCTCAATGAACATATCTAACATACTGTATAACCTTTAAACAATAAAACCAATGAAGAAAATTATTCAAGTGACATGTCCCATTATTGGGTATTCAAGTCTTTAAATGGCTTTGAGAACAATTGGTCACAACCTCAAGCCTGAAGTTATATTACTTGGCCCCACATTGCAATATGGTATGACCCACAAGAATAAACAAGGACAACTATTGTCCCGCCCTCTCTTAATAGGAGGTACCAGTCCAGGGAGTGGTGAGTATGCCACATGGCATGTAAGATGACTTATTCACATATACAATATACTACAAAATAAATACAAATAAATCACATATAATCTCCAACTGGTCTCTGTGTGTTTTAATATTCCTTATAGCAGGGGTGTCCAATGTCGCTCCTGGAGGGCCACTGTCCTGCAGAGTTTAGTTCCAACTTGGCTCAACACACCTGTTTGGAAGTTTCTAGTCTTCTTTGTGAGACCTTGATTAGCTGTTCAGGTGTGTTTGATTAGGGTTGAAGCTAAACTTTGCAGGGCACCGGCCCTCCAGGACTGACTTTGGACACCCCTGCCTTATAGAAACTATTGATGATAAAAAATAGTCTGACATTGATCACTAACATGTGTACCTATCAGTGAACAACATACTTAATGTTAGCAGATGTACATTGGCTAGATTCTCATTTAATATAGCAGCACTGTACCCAAAATCTTACCGAAACATAAATCAAAGAATAAACTATAAATCACAGAAACCAAAAATATAGCGAACATTCCAAGAAACATTTAAGACTGCAAACAATAATGGCAAACCACACACACCTCATGGTTAGCATGCAAGTGATGACTACAACAAACAAATCATCATCCCAAGTGATTTGTAGCAAATTTAAAGTTTGCGTTGTCAAAGACATGGTCGAGACTACCAATAAACTCAGACAGTAAAGCTCACATATTCTACCATGTGATACGGCTGAAAACCGCAATCGAGTACAAACAGCTATTAACAATCAACAGTACAGAGACCTGCAATTGTAATCACTGTCATGTGAATGCACTCTTATCCTTCAGATTGTAACCAGAATGATGAATCTATGTCCAGCCAGATTGACTGTGTCCATAGATAGCATAAGAGAATATTACTCATGTAAAAAATGAATAGATGACATTTCAAACCTAAATATGGCTTCTGTACGAATGGAAGCCCTGATCAAAAGCCAGTTGCATATTTAGCTTACTCTAAAATTTTAGTTATTTTAGATAAAGATGCAAACATTGAGACCATTGTATTAGAATTTATTGTTTATTTGACATTATGAATGAAACAAAATCTTGATCACCAATTCAAGAGATTTCAGTCTCTTCAAATTCAAATGCATAACTACTACTTTTATAATTACTGCCTACATCACAGGTGTCAAAGGCAAGTTATGGAGGGATGTTGTGTTGTGTTTAGCTCCAACGGGTTGTCGTGTGGAATGTAAAAATGATTGTGAAATTTAGAGTATGTTTACACGATTGAAAACTTTTTCCTTTGTGTTTTTGAAAAGTTTCACGTACACACGACAGCATTATCAAAACGATCTGCATTTACATAGATGCAAGAAAGCGAATAAAAATGATGTATCATGCATGCCAGGCCGGTGGATGCCGATGTTGCACTGTAAAGAAACACTACGTTCCTGCGCACATACGCATACCCTGTTTTAATCGAAAAAGCACTTTTAATATACTTTGTCGACATGTATTGTATGTGTGTTTATAGTAGTGTGCCTATAAATACTATGTCTCCGCTGGTTGTAGTGGTGCAGTAAATCTATTTTTGCTGGAGAAATGATAAGTATGTCACGCGGCACAAACATGCAGCATGGGGGCCACCATTTTTGTTTGGGGAATACTCGCTCATGCCTACAGACTGAACGCATAATTTGCATGCGTATGACGTCATCGTTTTTGGAAAACGGCGCATTCAGAGTTTACACGGAAACGATAATGCTGTCGTTTTCAAAAATTTGTACTTTGAGACCCGTTTTCAAAAGTTTGTGTTTTCAGTCCCGCAAAACGCCATTTTCGTGTAAATGAACAATCAAAAAGCATAAAAAGTTTTCCGTTTTTAGTAGAAAACTGTATCGTGTAAACGGCCTCTTATAAAATTACGCATTTGTAGTGATGTGACACATTCATTTGTGCCATTTAGCCCAAAACAAAATGGCGGACGACATTGTACCACATTTGTTTTCGTTGTATTTGCCATGATTTCAAGTCTTCATTTCCATTCGCTTTATAGTCTTATACCTGCAGCAACAAGTCTGCCTTTTCTCAACATTGCCGCAACTTTCAAAGAGGTGGAAATTATGTGTACTGAAACTTTCTACATCTCATGTACATTACAGGGAAGTATGCCATTTCAGTAAGAATGAACAACTTTTGTAAAATGTTTGAAAAGGCTTGTGTAGACGAAGACCATTTTTCAATGAAAACACTGTATTTAAATGTAACTGGATTAGAAACAGCAGCCCTGCGGGACCGCAGTTTGACACCCCTAGCCTACATAGAAAATTGCTGCCTAAGGGCCAGCAAATTGATCACAGAGTAAACAGACTTGCCCTAAAGGTAAAGTCTGTCATTTTGTCTATTTTAAAATATTTTCTACTGCCCCAGTTTGATATAGAAAGGCAACCTATAAATATCACACACACAATGTCACACACCACCATTTTCGGGTCCAAACGCTGTAAAAAACCAATCCTGTAAAAAACCAATCCTGTAAAAACAAATCCTTGAAAAATATGTTAATAATCTGGCAGCTGGGGCACCAGAAAAAAACATAAAATAACATTTTCTGTAAAAATAAAATGACATGTTGTTCATGTTATTTTGCACCAAACTTGTACATTTATAGTGTTTTACCGCATTTCAAAAATACTGAAAACTCTGTAAAATAAAACAGTAAAATTCGGTGAAATTACAGTATTTAAAGTGTAGGCAAACAACAACAAAATTTCATATACAGTAAATTTGCTGTAAATAGATGAATGTAAATTGAGTCATGATTCGACTGCACAGAAAAGTGAAACTCTTCAAAGAAACCCATAAAAAAATTAAATGCTTAAAATATAAACGCCTAAGACCCAGGTCTCACATGGAGTCACAGTTTGAGCAATGCCAATGCAATGTCAAGGGGCAAGAGGACCTTGAAAAGTGATTTGATTCTGCTAATTTGCTCTGATTCAAAAGGTTTTTATACCTCACTGCTAGAGGTGAAGGAGCCCTTTGAGTATTTAAGCTCTATATATAATATCAGTTATATTATAGTGTATAAGAAAATGCCATGTTGCACATTTTATTTGACACAGTCAGAGTACCGCTGTTAATGTCAATGGAAAGGGAAGTAGAATATGAAAATTATAAAGAAAAGCCAGACAATGCTTAAACATCATGGCAGTAATCTTGGGACCACAACTCATTTGAATTTGCTTATAACGATCAAGTGTAATGGAAGGTAAAATTAGTGGCTATTTAATGGCACAGGGGGGGCAATTAAATATTGTTTTGTTGAACAGCATGTTGCATTCTGATTCATTCAAATGAATCTAATTCAGCCGTAGGTGGAGACAATTGCTGGCCGTAGGAAGCTGCTATCCCCCCAACCAACCCGTATACAATCTTGTTCACAAATCACATTCTCCCACACCTGAGTTTTTAGAACAGTGGTGGCCAATTAGTTTCTTTTGTTGTAATTTTATGTTGCACTAAATTGTTGCACTAAAAATACATCAAATTATTCACAACACAAAAATAAATGAAACTGTATTTAACCTAGTGTTGGACATGTTGTCAATGTTAAAATCAACATAATTTGGTTAGTTTCTATCAAATGAGTGATAAATCTGCATCTCAATGTTGTGGGATTTGATTGTTGATTGTTTTTCCGACGTGTTTAAAACATATGAGTTTTGTCCTTTCCATTTTATTATTAAAAAATATGTATATTTATGTTATATTAACGGAATTTTGCATTAGTTTTGCTTGTTATCCGTGACCCAGTCAAAACGGATCAGAACAGATGTCGGCCCCAGCCATGTCATTGTGGATCAGCCATAAATAATCGCTCTTGGGCATCATAAAAATGATACCTTTGACAAAACACATACAAAACAAGCCATGCTCTCACCTCTCAAATGTGCAAGGTCATTAGTTATGTGTTTCATGAACATGAATGGCAGTGACTATTCCCAGTGGCACAAAGTTGAGCAGGGGTCAATCACATTTATGCAAATGAGTAGTGGGACTACCAATGGGAGTACAAACAGTGATTCTCATGTTATCCAATCCAGTACCTTCGAGATGACATATTTCTTTAACCCGGAAGTAAGCGCCACGCTGGTTCCCTTGACCGAAAGCCTATGCATTTTTTCCATAGAATTGAAAGATCGCAAAAAATAAGCTCTGTGATTAACAAAGGTTTATGATGTTTACACCTTTTGTCTATCAAAATAACCTTTACAAATAACACAACATTTGTTACTTTTGAAGCCGAAATACAATCGGCAGAAGTAAAAAGCTAACATGATGCTATAAACAGACCACACTTAAGGTCACTCGATATTAACGTCACCACCACCAAGCCTCCGACAACTCTTTCAAACTTTATTAAAAACGTGTTCCCTGGTAAGTAATTACTCAGTGAATGAATTCCGCATCTACTTTTTAAGAGATTTGTGAGCTTTATATGCGCGATGACATCTAACATCCCCGCCAAAGGAGGTAGTCGCTTTTAACAACTTGTTAGCAACTGCCATTTTTAAGACACAGTAAGGCTTTAAAAAATCACGAGGGGGTTATAATTGGTGTGTTTTATGTCATAGAATAAAACGTGAAAATATGTATAGGTTTTGTTTACCACAGACCTTATTTCAAGCGATTTACCAAAAACCCATATACTTTGGAGCGATGGAACCGGAAGTCCTAAAATGCTAACTCGAAAGCATATAAATGTTTCAGGAGTACAGTCTTCACTGTATTTATGAATTATAAAATAATACTTAGATTGTAATAAAGATGTACTGTAATGCTCTGAGCAGTGAATGACTAAACTCATGGTTTTCGTGACAACATCTAAGCCATGAACACACTTGACGTCTTTTTTGACAAGAAAAAGTTGACGAGCGCTTTTTTAGTAAAAAGAAAAGCTGGCAGCGTTTGTGCATGAAGGCAGCTCAGCACACAGGATTCATATAGGCAGAGTAACGGAAGTCTATTTGAATTATAAACAGAGACCGTTTTTACCAAAACTAACCACATGTTTTAAAACTACAGTACTAATTTCTCGCTAGAAATGCAATCGAAAGTTATTAAAGGTGAAAAATAAATTTTATTCATATTAAAATATGTTCAAAGTAGCGCTTCGGCCTCCATTTTATTTTTTAGAGAAGGATCCTGCTCGACCATGTTGTTATGGAAACGACAGGTCTCGCTACTCGCTTGTCATTGGTCAGCTGTCAAAAAAGATGCTTGATGTAGGGAGTTTTCTTCAGAAAAGTTGGACTTTTTTCAACTTAAAAAGGTGCTCGGAGCTACAGAAAAAGACGCCGGCGGTGGCGTTTAAAAGCGCTCGTGACTTTTTTGGAAAACACGGTTTACTCCATAGGATTATAATGTAAAACAAACGCTGGCAGCTTCAAAAAAGAAGTCAAGTGTGAACACGGCCTTAGTCCTGTTTCAGCCACCGTAGTGCTTTGAAAAGGAGGGTAGAGGTGGAGTGAGCCGTTGGTTGCAATTCGCAACCCACTGTCTTTACTAATATGTATTTCTTTAAAATTATAAGCTGCTTTACCACAATGCAGGATACTGAAAAGTTAAAATATATATAAAGAATACATTAGAATTTAATATCTAAATTTAAAGTTTTAAACTTACTTTTGGCAGTTCTCACACCTGCAAAAACATAGCAAGTGCATCCAAGTGTAAAACGGAATTAAGTAATTAAAATTAAAAGTATAAATATTTGTAGATGCTACATAGCTAGCTATGACATTATAAACAAAATGTTTGGTAGTTGCTGTCTAACATTTTATAAACTGTATGTGTTGACTTGTTCTTTAGAGGTTTTTGAAAAACAGGAAATTGTCTGTTTGCTTAAATCATTTCCTAAGTCTATATTTTTATATGTACTCAGAGCATTAAAAGTAGTATAAGCAATAAGCATACTTCCGCCTTTTAAAATGTTAAAACTAATAAGAGTTATTTTGACAAACAATATATGAAAAAGATGTTTGAAAACATACTCCAGCCAAACAAGACTCCAACAGATGTGATAATGATCTAGATGAATTATTTAATAGTCAAATGCATTCACTTGATTGTTGTTCCAGACAAATTATTTTCTGAGATTGATGTCACTTAATTATATTGTAATATAGGCTACACAGAGGTATCGTCATGTGCTGCAATCATGTTTTGTTGCCCTGCTGTGTATACTGTGCATGTTGTTCTGGTTTAGTTCATCATTTTGTTTGTTTTGATTTTTCCTGATGTGGAACACCACGGCACTAATAGAAAAGGATGTGATAGATTTCTAGAGGATCAGGGGAGATATAATGAGAAATCATCTGTGAAAATGAGGTGACACTGTTAAACATGCCATCTGTGATCGCACCAACTGCGACAGCTACACTAAAACATCACATATAGAAAAAGACTGATAAAATGGGAATTACATGTTTACGTAGCATTTAGAATAAACAATTCTGATATGAGGATAGAGAGCATGATACCTCATAAACCTTAAAGTTTAATATATATCCCATATTTGGGTGGTGCTTGTCTTTGCAAAACTTGGTTGTTGTGGGTGGTTTCCAGGCTTTTCTAATTTATAAAGTTATCTTTATAGTATGTTGCTATATTGTTAAATGTTCTGAGTTACTGTGTGGGCATTGCTTCATAGTTAATACAGTATGTGGTTGCTTACTGGCAGGGTGTGTCTCTAGACCCCTTTTACCGGGCACGTGCCCCAGTATAAATATCAAGTTTTAACCATTTTGTTTATTTGTCACTGGAATCATTTACATTGGTAATAGCGGCAAAAATCTATATGCAACATAGTAAAAGCGACGCATTTTAACCGGTCCGAAAACACAAACTTGTGCTGTACTTTCGCGGAGAAATCCATGTCCGCTCGCGTGTGTGTTTCCTTGCAACAACTGTTGCATTGGTTCAAAAAATGAACCAACTGTATTTGAAATATTATTTGAAATATTGTTGAAAAGATGAAATTATTGTTTGTTATCATTGTGTAATGAATGCAGATGTGCAAGAAATGCATTATTTCCAGACAGTGCATGCAAATATGTATGTTAATTTATGTTAATGTTAAGTATGCTGAAGATACTCAAATATTTTGAAATACATAAATGTTTACCTTCCCCAGTATTGTTGCACTGTAGGAATAGTGATTTAAGAAAGGGAAGTTAGTATAGTGCATTGTGTTGCATACTTCTTGTACACAAAAAAAGTGATAGAGAAAGTATAGGGGCCTATGTGCCCCAGTAGAGCTTTAGGTCTAGCAACGCCCCTGCTTACTGGCCAAATAAAACAGTATCTCTCCAGTATCTTTCTGATAACATGTCACCTACTGGTAAAAATACATCTACTGAATTGGTTTTGATGTACAGTATGTTTTAATGTGTAGATGTTTATGTATACATCAACAACAAGTGACCACATGAGTGTGCAGATGTGTGGGGTTTTTTGTGTGTAGAATGTTGCAGATTGTTGTGACACTAGAACAGTTCAGTTGTGTTTTGTGTTTCAAAACACACGATATTATGCTTGAGTTCCAACACCCACATTATTGTGTTTCATTTTAATGACAAACACTTCAATCTTTTTTTAAATATACAACAAAAGATTTCTGGTTCTATGTTGTGTAAATGTATAACAGGTTTATTTCATTAATGTGTCTTTGTCATCACAGTGCTATATCACAGTGCTTGGACCATAGGGCAAGACATTGAAAATAACAAACATTATCCTTTGATGAAAGCCTAATGTTAGAAGATTGTCGCTCTGGCTTTTAGTGTTATATTAATGAGACCAAATAACAGAATGTACTGTAATGATGCATTCAGTAGGTCTGTGATGTTTGCCATGTTATGTCTGTTCAATTTACTATGCTTCACTTTATATTACAATGCTCCCGGTAAAAATATGGCCAGTCTATATTGCCTGTGGTTGTAGAAGGCCACTGTATTACTTTCTTTGGTTGCATCCTTTTAAATGGTCTTTCGCTTTGATAACCTTTTAGTGTAAATTTCCCAACTGGGCAGTCACAATGACTACAGGTATGACATATGAACACACACACTCTGCCTCTGGCTGGCGAATACTGTCGCATCGATAATATCTTGCCAGATATGTTCCTCATTGCTAATTTTGCCATTTGGATGACATTTATGATTTATGATTGTGGGAAGCTGAAAAACACAATTGAATGATGTCTTACAAATCTTGAATAATTCGATTATTATTCAATTTTTTTCAAAACCATAAAAAGAGGGCTATAGATTACCATATCGTTTCACTTATTTTTATTCATGAAGAGTTTACATGTAATAGCTGATGATGTCATTGGAAAACTGGATTTGTATAGATGGCCTGAAGATCAGGATGTAAGATTGAATATTGCTGAATACCGAATATAGAATGTAGATTAAATTACATTTTGAGACAATACTGAAGTATTCTTTTGGAAAATAGATGTATAGATCTTTTAAGCATGTATAGTTTAAATTAGCGTTATTAAACGTGAAAATGTTTTCTTGAAAATGATGCTTGATGTCATATTGATTAGTTATTACAGTGTAGCTAATGCTCATAATTAATTATACATAATTAATCATAATAATAACCAATAATCATTCTAATATGTATAAATGGTTATCATGTGAAACTGGTTATGGTATGACATAAGGATGTAACGGTATTGTAAATATCGAAGTATCGCGATAGCATTTTTTCCCGATACTATCGTGGTCGCATGACGATAGATCTTCCAGGCAAAGTGTAGTTTTTTCAGCCAAATGGAGCGAGTTGAGGGAAGCGGGAACTACAATTCCCATCAACCCATGTGTGCCCATCATCCTCTGCGCTCTGCTGCCGCCCTACAGATCAAGTTGAGCGAAAATGGCGGATGCCGCTAGTGGCATAGAAACGGATTTACAAATTGTTGAAGCTAGGGCTGGGCGGAATGAATATTCTGTTACCGCGGAATAAAATGTCAACCGTAAGAGATTTTTCTATTCCATGTATTCCGCGGAATGTAAATAAGTGGGCGTGGTTAACTCGGCACTCTGCAAATTAGGCGCTATTCTCAAAAAAACTAATGAATTAATCCACCCGTAACAAATGAACGTATCAAACATTCTTTTGACCTTCTTTCAGTCTGTAGTTTAGTGATGCGCTCCAGTCCGGCGTGTTCTCTCTCACCCGCAGTGCTCGTGCAGGGATCTGCGCCAGCATTTAAAAAAGCTCATTCTCAACACGTATTTCAGAAGTCAGGTTGTTTTGAAAAGCTGTTAATAGTTTTATAAAGTTTAACTTCAGGCGAACCAAGGTGAAACTGCGTTGAAATGCGCGATGATGCGCGTGAGCGCTTTGATGTGACGCGCTTCTACCTCCAGTTTTGGGAGACGCGTGAGGAGTCACCAGAGACTCGCAGTGCAAAAACAAGCCCGAGAATAAACTAACCTAAAGACAGAGAGTCGCAACACACTAAAAGTGCTCATCTAATAGAGAGTGAAGAGCGATAAAGACCTACAGTACAGACCCCATGAACACCAGTTTAGTCATATACTGTACTCTCATTGTTTGTGCATATTCATACTTTATTGTTATATGTTGTCTGTCTTCCTACTGTATACATATGATATAGCCAGAAGATAAATATGAATAAATAATACATCTGATTATCAGAACTTAATTTGATATCTTTAGTACATTTTCATAACTTACCTACATTTTAACTATGGTGAGCATTTAAATGAACTGTAATAAATAAATTAGTTAAATCAATCTAAGAAAAATGAGGTTTAAAATATAAAATTATAATGGGAGATTGTTTCATGAAATATATCGTTACCGTGAAATAAAATTACTCATTCCTTGAAATAGATTTTTGGCCATTCCTCCCACCTCTAGTTGAAGCTAAAGCGAATTATAAATCGCATGTGTGGAAGCGTTTCGGTTTTCCCGTAACAAGAAACGAGAAAAGGTGACGGACAGACAAAAAACAATATGCAGACACTGCCAGACTGCGGTGAAGTACAATTCGGGGAATACGACTAATATGAAGAGCCATTTGTTACATGAGTGAGTGAAGCAGTGAATGAGGTGAGTGTGTGAGTGAAGCAGTGAATGAGGCGAGTACCTGACTGGTTGTGAGTTGTTAAAAGTTGACAAACAACTCAAACTTTTTTCATTTTAATTTTTTCATGTTCTCAATTTTTATGTTATTAATTTTTATGCTATTATATTACTGTTCTTTGCACTTTAAAATTACCTAATCTAAAAATAATAAATGTGATCTTTGTTCAGTCATAGTTTAATAAACACTTATACCACATTTTTCCAAGTCTTCATTTGTTTTGTTTTTTTTCCTGCACAAAATTCAATAAATATCGTATCGTAGTCTTCATATCGAGGTACTATCGTATTGTGAAATGTTGATACCGTTACATCCCTAGTATGACAATATACTGCACTCATTTAAGACTAGACTGTGTGGTGGTCCTGCTTCAAAATTCACATCATATCTCTATTTAAAGTGATGGTGAGGATAAAATGAGAGAAAGGACCTTTATCCCCCTGCAGAATTTTTCTCAATATTCATTTAATATTAAATGAAAGTCAGAGTACAGCAGTACCTCCATTATAATCCAGGGTGCTGTTGGCTAACCTTTTTGATTTTTACACAAAAAACATTGCTTCTACATAATTACAAAGAAAAGTATTTTCAGGGCTGCAGGGATTTTTTTGTGATGTAATCAGTATTTAGTACTATGCAAGAAAAATAAAGATTCTGTACAATAGTTGAGGTTTTATGATTAGGAAGATAATTAACCTCGGGAAACCTGCAAATGAATAAAAAAACAAAAGAGGATAACAAAAGTAGTATTGAGATGCCACGTTCATCATTCACAGCAATAATCTGACATTAATTCTGAATGTATTCATTTGTAGACATTAGACTTGTTCGACTTCATGCTGCGCCGCAACCGCAAGAACCGACTGGTGGATGGCATCACTTTACCACGAGAGTGATTAAAAAGCGTATAGTCGGGGTACCTCTCTCGGGGTAATGTGATGTCATCCGTTTGTCGGTTCTTGCGGCCTAACATTACTTCACCACCTATGTGACATCATCAGCTATATTGTTGACCCAACGTAGTTTAAATAATTTATGATTAAGCAGCAAGTTACATTGTTATTTGGTAAATGAATGATTTTGACATCGAGACAGACCAAGAAAGGCACTCCTTTGGTCGGTGCATTAATTATTGAACTGATTGAGACATAGCCTATATCCCTGTTCAAGATCTACAGACTATATAGGTGGTGTAGTCAAAACATGATTTCGGACTTATGTCAGCACATGTTTTTTTAAGTATTGCAGTGAACAAATTTCATGCGAACTGACCAACAAACTGGGTCTCCTTTTCTAGTTTTACTCCTTCCTCTTTCTGTTGGAAGCTTTTTACCACCACAAGCCACAGGATGCCATTTCCAAACAATATGCTTTTGTTCATTGCATCAGGGATGCTTTTTTCACTTCATACCAGCTAAATGTCACTGTTCATCAGGGAACATATAGATCTCTCCTTTCAAAAGGCCATAAAAGCATAACCTTAAATGACAAAACCTGTGACTTTTCTGAATGCTAAATCTTTTAGCATTAACTGTCATGGTTCTGCCCCATCTTGTCTTGCTTTTCTTGATCTAGTGGCAGAATCATGACAGAACCTCTTGTTTCATGTGGAGAGAGGCATTCTGGCCCTGTTGGCCTTCCATATGCTCTCTCCGGTTTCGTCATTGTTCCTTCCCTCTTGTTTCCTCGTTAGTGCTCATTATGATTTCATGCCCCACACCTGTCCCCTCTTGATTTGTCCCGTTATTTAATGCCCCTGTGTCTTCTGTCTTGTGTTGGATCATTGTCGTTTGTGTGGAGTGGTTTGCCCTGTGTCCTTGTCACCCGTCGTGTTTTGAAGTGTATGTAAGTCTAGTCTAGTTAATTGTAGTCATGTCTTATGTAATATATATATAGTCTAGTCTAGTTAGGGTAGTGAGTCGATGTTCCTGTTTATGTTCCCTTTCCTACCCTAGCTGTTTTGTTTTGTTACCCCCTCGTTGGTTTTTGTTTCACGGTTGTTCTCGTATTAAAGTCCTTGTTACCCCTTACCCGCTGTCTGCGATTGGGTCCTCTGTCCTTGTTCTCGTGTGCCCTCTCGCTTCATGACATTAACTGCCTGTTCACATGGAGAATGTAATTTCATTTTTGGAACTAATCTCAAACCTTACATAGACATTTAAGACATTGTGATGTGGTTGCAAATTCCATTTTGGCTAATGTACCCCATGCAATATATATGGTGAACTTAAGGGTCGTTCAGACAGAACGCGTTTTTTGCTGTTAGACACGACTCTTTTGAATTGTTTTCAGTTGGCAGGGAGCGCTTTGCGCGCTTGATACACCTTGCATTTTTGGCGGAGCGCTCTGAGCACCTGAGGAGAGGTGGATGTGGTGACGGAACTTTAAAGTTGCTTGAAACGTCCGGAAACTCAAATCAACTTTATTTATATAGCGCTTTTTACAATTTTCATTGTTACAAAGCAACTGTACATGAGACATATTGACTATAAGCAAAACAATTAAAGTTATACCTGTAAAAACAAGAAAAAGGTGAAAACACAGAAGACATACATACCCACATACAAAACACTCCACACACACAATATGCACACGTACTAACTCACATAGACATAGACACACACACACGGAAGCGCACACATGCACACACTCACACAAACAAGCACGCACACGCACACACACACACACACAGACAAGCACGCACACAGACACACACAGTGAAAGCACACATTTAAGATAAAGGAGAGAGAAACACAGGTCAAATATTAAACAGACTATAAATTCCTATATGCAATATTAATTAAGTAAAACTTTAAAATTCTAATGGAAACCATTAGTAATTAACCATTGGACCAGTAGTGGCTTTATAGTGGACCAGTTGGAGTTTTTGTAATAAGCCTGCAGGGCAACCACATAACAGTGCATTACAGTAATCTAGTCTTGATGTCATGAATGCATGAATTAACTTCTCTGCATCTGACATTGACAGCATATGACGTAGTTTAGATATATTCTTAAAATGGGAAAACGCAATTTTACAGGTGTATTACAGGAAACTGTATGTGGGTATGTCTGTCTTCTGTTTTCCACTTTTTCTTGTTTTTGCAGGTACAACTGTAATTGTTTTGCTTATAATCAATATGTCTTATGTACAGCTGCTTTGTAACAATGAAAATTGTAAAAAGCGCTATATAAATAAAGCTGAGTTGAGTTGAAACTGCAATGATGAAGGAGAAACTTGTGTTGGCTGACGCGGGTTAACCGAGCAAGGTCAGAGCAAGCACCCTCTGCTTATGCCTTTTTAAAGTTTCTGATAATATGACAGTTTACAGCAACTAGAGCGCTCGCGCTATAATCCTTGACTGACAGGACAGCTGTTTCGGTGGTTACCTAGCAACATTTAAAAAATTGCGACGTGACAGGTGTCATGTACTCTTTACAAGCATGAACAAGAACAACACTTTTCATATAAAATTTACCATCCAAACTCAAAACCACCCCAAAATAAACAAGGAGAGTATAAACATGTGGATTAAAGAGGGAACTAAACAAGACAGCTGAACATAATTGGTAGCTATGGAAACTAATCATGACACAACAGGTAACTAAGGAAACTGATGAGGAACTAATTAAGGTAAGATTTGATTAAAGGACAGGAAACACAAGAACAGTCAAACAGTGCGTTCCAAATGGGATATTTTGCCCTCCAAAGGGCACTTCAATCATCAAACAATCATGGTCACCACACTGAAAGGTCGTTCCGAACCGAAGTGCTCGTAACTGGTCACTTCCAAGGGCCCTTCAGAATGAAGGATTTCGAAGGGTACAACTGATGGACACTTCGCGCCCCATGATTCTTTGCGTTATGACCGAGCCTCCTTATGGGCTCGGGATAATGACGTAGAAGGGAACTTCAAGAAACATGTTTACACCCTTAGAAGGTCTCACACCGCATGGGGATGGAACACAGGGAGGGAATTGAACTAAACTGTAACAATACTAGACTTCCTTAGTCATTTCTTAGACTGTCCATTCACACCTTTGCATTGGTAGTATTAGTAAAGTTGTGCTTGTAGATCTAGTATTTGTCCTTGGAGATGTTCCACCTTTTAGCATTTTTTAGTTTGCACTATCAAAGTATACTGTATGTATATTGCTTTGAAACACTGCCACTGTAGACATTTACACACTACAGATATCTAAAAATATAAATCCATCTATATTATAATATACTGTGTATACAGTAATATCCATCCATATTATATAGATATCTTCTTTTCTTTAAATAGCTTCCAAAGGCTTCTTTATAAGTTTGAAATAATATTAGATGCCTATAGAGGGAATGCGTTAACGTCACTTTCCCACGTGAACATGCCGGGACACCCCGGGACACGCTCCCTTGAGTGGTAAAACAAAAAATGGTTGCTTTCAATAGAAGAAACAAAGAAACCGGGACTAAAAAGCGCAATTATTTGCAGAAATTACAAGCAACTGGACTCGACGGTGATAATTACGACTACCTTACGACTTACAAAGGAATCAGGTGTTCTTGGACACTCAAATGTTGCGCGGAATGGCGTTTCCTGATATTATAATCATTCATTTTGCCGAGCGTTTTACCTCTCAAGCGGGCGTGTTCACGTGGTAATCACATGGGAAAGTGATGACACTTGCATACCCTCTATATTAGTTAGCCCATGTTATTTTAATAGCCTATATCAAAAGTGTTAAAGAATTAAAGAATTTTCATTTTTGGGTGAACTAACTAACTAACATACAAATATATCTTCTAAAACTCTCCTTTGTGAGATTTCTGGTTGTTTTTCTCATAAGTAATATCTGAGGAGACTTAAACAAAAGTTTTGTTTGCTCTCCTTTTAATGTCATCGATGTCTAGAATAATGGACTACTTGCACAACTAGTTTTGCATTTTACTCGATGCTGCTCAGTCAGTTTTGGTAATAGCGTTCAGCACATCTACATGTCAAGTCAACTTTATTTATATAGCGCTTTTTACAATTTTCATTGTTACAAAGCAGCTGTAGATGAAACATATTGACTATAAGCAAAACATTAAAGTTATACAAGTAAAAACACATGTGAACACATACAGAAAACTGACACGCACACAGGTTCATACACACCCACATGCCTAAAACACAACTCCACACGCACAGAGCACAAAATACACATGCACTGACACATGCAAGCACGCACACGCATAAGCACGCGCACACACAGCATGGTTATCACAGAGAAGCACACATTTAAGATAAAGTAGAGAGAAACACTGGTCAAATATTATACGGACTATAAATTCCTATTTGTAATAATAAATAAATTTAGCAGAATGTTACATTTTAAAGTCATATTAATAAATACAAAAACTTGAAATTCTTAAGCTGATGTCAGCAGCCCCCCGGTCAGCCAAAACAGTGCAAAACAGAATGCAAATGGTGGAACATGCAGAAATGTATTCATTAAGTCAGAATATTTCTAATTTTTTTAGCGTGGTCACTTGATTAAAACAATAAATCCTGGTTGTGGGTTTAATGTGGCTTTTTTCAATAGATCTTAAAGGTGCTAAAATGAGTCTCTTATTGTATTTCACAAACGTATACTCAACTCCTGAATAATAAACTGCATGCGTGCACCCTGCAGCAGTCCACCACAAATGTCTACAGCATCTCTTCTTCAGAATGTACTGTAATCATAACCTTATACAACCTGTACCCATATGCAACACTTTGAACATGCAAGTTAAAAGAGTGAAAGCGCTTTTTATCTGTATTGCATTTTTTTTGCATATAATTTCAGGACACGATAATGAGGACGTCCTTTGTGTGTAGACTTCCTTTTTTCAAGCCTGGCTGAGGTCTAAGAAACAAAGCTTGTAGACTATGAGATGAGAGAAAGTGAAAGAAAAAGCGAGAGAAAGCTAGAGCGAGACCGTACTCTCGTCTCCAGGGTACGTCTAGCTTCCTAGCAACCATTTGCCCAGGGCACTCTCTGATAACTACCCAGCTGCCGGGGCGAATCTTTGTAGCTGGGCTTGGTGAACTTAACTGGGGATGCCTGGCAACCAGTTCACCTGATTCTTTGTCAGAAGCACATGAAAGAGACATCGGCTTGACTAAAGGCGATTTTTTCATTGTTTCTTTGTTGCCATAGTGTGTATTAAAACCAGAACTGGCGTTCTTTGCTCATCCATTAAAGTGAATCAGAAGTGGTCAGTCAAGTTATAAGCAACTTGTAGTCCGATTAATGTGGGCACATGATTGATTAGAGATTTATGAATGATGTAGCTGGCTGCCTTTTTGTGGCTAGTAGTTTTGAATCGATCCAGATATAGCTGGCAGGGATTTTGTCTGTTCTTTGGCAATACCATTATTTATGTGTTTATTTACTTGGTCAGCTGGTGCTTGTCTAATACTGTATAGTTTGGTGTTTGGCGTTGAAAGGTCCTAAATACTGTTTGGGAATCACTTTGCAGTGCCTTTTCAGTTAGCACAATAATGTTGTAAAAGTTAATAGTAGATCAGCAGTAAATATGGGAAATGTCCAGTTAAACAGGTTTACACAGTACATGTATATTGCCTTGCAGGTATGTCCCCTTTACTAGGTTAAAGTAATACGAGAGCATGCGATATGATATCCATTCTGTCCTAATACGTTGAAGCTCCTTCTAGCTATTTTTGAATACACAAATAAACGTGAATGGCCCATAAAAATGCGTCCAATAATCCGTAAATCAACCTAACGGCGCAAGGCTTCCCTAAGACCAGTTCTCCAGCTACCTATCAATATTCTGCAGCTTTTTTCAAGATCCCTAGAGCAGAACAACATTTTTGGTCCAAACAAGATTTTTTTTTAAGTGCTGTGCTTGTTGTGTTTGTACATTTTACTGTAAGAAGATCATGTAACAGTAATTGATGTGTATTATGATGTCGACTGAAATAAGCGCATATCACTATATAAACACTATGAATGGGCACACTATAATTGTTTTCAGCATAATTTGCAATTGCGATGGTTTTCTGCCTAGTGTTATAGGTATTGTAATTGGGTATTTCCATTGTGTTAGGGCTCAAAAGTAAATTGCATTGTCATCAAATAAAATGGTTCAAGCTGGTAAGCTATGCTCAGAGTGTTACGGCCTGGTCGGGTCATCTTCTGGCACGGGGATTGTTTTGTTTTTGTCAAGCACTTGGCTGTCACCAAGCTTTTAGCTGGCTTCGTGCTTGTGTCTGCGTCATTTGCCCCACCCTCGTGTTTCCGTATTACTTCCCCTGCACTGGTGTTTTTCCACTCCGTGTTCACACGCCTGTTGGCACTTCACTCATTATCGTTTCCTTAATTACTCCACACCTGGTTATGATCTCCTCGTTACGTTCTCTTTATAACTCCCTCAGTGTTTCTTGTCCAGTGTCTGTTCGTTGTGGATTTTTCTGCCCCAGACTGCCCCAGGTGTAGCTGTGGTTTGCCTTCTGATGTTAAGTTTTCTGTTTAGTTTTTCTTGTCTCAAGTATCTCAGCCTTAGTCTTGTCTAGTCGTGTCTTGTATCCAGTCTTATTTGCTTACCTTCCTTGTTCTCCACGCTCCTTCTTTTGGTCTGCCTCTTTCAGCAGCTTGCTTTGGCGCTCCGGTCAGTGATCACCTTTGTCGGACATCTTCTCTGGGAGGGATTCCCTTGCTACCTCTCCAGGCGCAGCATTTCCCCCAACCTGCCAGCGCGGTCTCGAGTCGGGTGAGGTCGCCAGGCGCTTCCGCCCAACTCTCAGCACCGGCTATCTATCCTCGACTCACCGTGCCGTTATCTACCAACTCAGGAGATATTGCTGATGAGATCGCGGCACTCGATCCACCCCGGGATCTGGAGGAACTCATTAACCTGTGCTTGCGGATTGAGAGTCGCATCAATGCCCGTCGCCGGTGCAACTCCTCCCCGCCTGCCTGGCGTCGTCGGGATCCTAATCGGGAGAACGGACGTGAATCTGACCGGAGCGCCGCTGCTGCACTCCAATCACCACCGGAACCCGAGCCAATGCATATCGGACGTTCACATCTGATTTCCGTGCAGAAGCAGCAACGTCTCTCCGAAGGACTTTGTTTCTATTGTGGGAAGGCGGGTCATCAGGTGGTCCAGTGTCCGGTAAAAGCCAGCGCCCACCCGTAGAACGGAGAGTCCGGGTGGGCGCCATCACAAGAACCTCTTCGACTCTGCGCACCACACTGCCGTTTCGCCTTTCTTACGAAGGACGTACCCATGCCGGTAAAGCTCTCGTCGATTCCGGAGCAGAGGGGAACTTTCTGGATAGATCCACAGCCCGAGCGTGGGGAGTTCCTATCATCCCCTTGCATCCACACCTCTCTGCTGTGACGCTGACGGGGCTGCCGCTTTCTTCAGTCACTCACACCACTCCACACGTAAGCCTATTTCTATCGGGTAATCATTGTGAGAAGATTAGGTTGTACATCCTCGATTCCCCCACCTCCCCTCTGGTTTTAGGGCATCCATGGTTGTCACAACATAATCCTCACATTGATTGGGTTAACACATCTATTTTGTCCTGGAGCCCTGCTTGTCATGTGTCTTGTCTTGGTCCTGCTCCTTCGCCTGTGTCTTTGTCTCCTGTGTTTCAGGTGGATGTCACCGACCTGACCGGAGTCCCCGGGGAATACCACGATCTGCGTACCGTGTTCAGCAGGTCCCGCGCCACGTCTCTACCTCCGCATCGACCCTACGATTGCGCCATAGATCTCCTCCCGGGCACTTCTCCGCCTAGGGGTCGGTTATTTTCCCTTTCAGGTCCTGAAAGAGAGGCCATGGAAAAGTACATTCGTGAGTCATTGAACTCCGGACTCATCCGCCCTTCCTCATCGCCGGCCGGCGCGGGGTTCTTCTTCGTACAGAAGAAGGACGGCTCCCTGCGTCCTTGTATCGACTATCGAGGTTTGAACGAAATTACGGTAAAGAATAAATACCCCTTACACCTTTAATGTCGTCTGCCTTTGAATTATTACAGGGATCTCGGGTCTTCACTAAGCTAGACCTCCGCAACGCCTACCATCTGGTGCGCATTTGCGAGGGGGATGAGTGGAAGATGGCTTTCAACACACCATCGGGACATTACGAGTACTTGGTTCTTCCCTTTGGGCTGACCAATGCTCCCGCCGTCTTCCAGGGCCTCGTTAACGACGTGCTGGGCGACATGATTAATCGCTTTGTCTTTGTGTACCTGGATGACATTTTGATTTTTTCCCAGTCTCTCCAGGAACATACCCGACATGTCAGGAGGGTCCTCCAACGTCTATTGGAGAATCAACTATTCGTTAAGGCGGAGAAGTGCGAATTCCACTCCGATACGGTTTCGTTCCTTGGTCACGTGGTCTCACCCCGGGGCATAGAACCGGACGTCGCTAAGATCAAGGCTGTCGCCATGTGGGCAGTTCCCGACTCTCGTAAAGCACTGCAGCGGTTCCTGGGGTTCGCCAACTTTTACAGGCGATTCATCCGGGGCTTTGGCCAAGTGGCCGCACCGCTCACCGCGTTGACCTCCACCAAGGGGGGACCTCGGGTCCCTGGCATGGGGAATCGAGAGGCGGGTAGAGGAGGCCGGTCGCTGGGTGCAAATACCAGGGAAGTGTCCGGCGGGTCGTCTTTTTGTTCCCGTCTCGCTGCGTCCGAAGGTTCTCCAGTGGTGTCATTCGTCCAGGCTGGTCGGCCATCCAGGAATCAAGGGAACCCTGGCTTCTGTGGGTCAGCGGTTTTGGTGGCCGTCGGTCTCCAACAATGTCAGACAGATTGTGTTGGCTTACCCTGTCTGTGCGCAAAGCAAGACCGCCCGCCATCCTCCCACGGGTCTGCTTCGTCCCCTTCCCACCCCTTCCCGGCCATGGTCCCACATCGCCCTGGATTTTGTGACTGGCCTTCCCCTGTCGAGTGGACACACTGTAATTCTCACAGTGGTGGACCGATTCTCCAAGGCGGCCCATTTCATCCCTCTTCCCAAGCTCCCATCCGCCCGAGAGATGTCTCAACTGATGGTGGACCACGTCTTCCGCCTACATGGCCTTCCGGTGGACGTCGTGTCCGATAGGGGTCCTCAGTTCATCTCCCGGTTTTGGAAAGAATTCTGTCGTCAGATCGGGGCCTCAGCGAGTCTGTCGTCAGGTTACCACCCTCAGACTAATGGGCAATGCGAGCGAGCCAACCAGGAGCTGGGACGCAGGCTCCGCTGTCTGACATCTAGTAATCCCGGTTCCTGGAGCCAACAGCTCTCTTGGGTGGAATACGCTCACAACTCCCTTCCCGTCTCAGCCACAGGTATGTCCCCGTTTGAGTGTTCTCTCGGATACCAACCTCCTCTGTTTCCTTCCCAGAAACTCGACGCTGCGGTTCCCTCAGCTCTGGCCTTTGTCCGGCGATGCCACCGTATCTGGACGAAGGCCAGAGAGGTTTTGGCCCAAACCACGCTGAGAACCAAAGCAGCGGCGGACCGCCACCGGATCTCTCCCCCCGCCTACGTGTGTGGTCAACGGGTATGGCTCTCCACCAAGGACCTGCCTCTCCGGGTGCCTTCTCGTAAGCTGGCACCCAGGTTCATTGGGCCATTCCGGATCACCAAGGTGGTTAATCCAGTGGTCGTACGTCTCAAGCTTCCTCCCAACCTTGGTCGAGTCCACCCTGTGTTCCATGTATCCAGGGTCAAACCGGCAGTCACCTCTCCTCTTAACCCAGCCAGTTCTCGGCCCACCCCCCCTCCCCCGCGGCTGGTGGATGGGGTCCCAGTCTATACTGTAAGAAGACTCCTGGACATCCGCGGCCGGGGCGTTCAGTATTTGGTGGACTGGGAGGGCTATGGCACACAAGAAAGGTCGTGGATTCCTTCGCGGGACGTGTTGGATCGGTCGCTGATCGTGGACTTCCACCGGAGACGAGGTGAGCCCTCCCCTTAAGCGCCTAGGGGCGCTGGTGGGGGGGTACTGTTACGGCCTGGTCGGGTCATCTTCTGGCACGGGGATTGTTTTGTTTTTGTCAAGCACTTGGCTGTCACCGAGCTTTTAGCTGGCTTCGTGCTTGTGTCTGCGTCATTTGCCCCACCCTCGTGTTTCCGTATGACTTCCCCTGCACTGGTGTTTTTCCACTCTGTGTTCACACGCCTGTTGGCACTTCACTCATTATCGTTTCCTTAATTACTCCACACCTGGTTATGATCTCCTCGTTACGTTCTCTTTATAACTCCCTCAGTGTTTCTTGTCCAGTGTCTGTTCGTTGTGGATTTTTCTGCCCCAGACTGCCCCAGGTGTAGCTGCGGCTCGCCTGCTGATGTTAAGTTTTCTGTTTAGTTTTTCTTGTCTCAAGTATCTCAGCCTTAGTCTTGTCTAGTCGTGTCTTGTATCCAGTCTTATTTGCTTACCTTCCTTGTTCTCCACGCTCCTTCTTTTGGTCTGCCTCTTTCAGCAGCTTGCTTTGGCGCTCCGGTCAGTGATCACCTTTGTCGGACATCTTCTCTGGGAGGGATTCCCTTGCTACCTCTCCAGGCGCAGCATTTCCCCCAACCTGCCAGCGCGGTCTCGAGTCGGGTGAGGTCGCCAGGCGCTTCCGCCCAACTCTCAGCACCGGCTATCTATCCTCGACTCACCGTGCCGTTATCTACCAACTCAGGAGATATTGCTGATGAGATCGCGGCACTCGATCCACCCCGGGATCTGGAGGAACTCATTAACCTGTGCTTGCGGATTGAGAGTCGCATCAATGCCCGTCGCCGGGGCAACACCTCCCCGCCTGCCTGGCGTCGTCGGGATCCTAATCGGGAGAACGGACGTGAATCTGACCGGAGCGCCGCTGCTGCACTCCAATCACCACCGGAACCCGAGCCAATGCAAATCGGACGTTCACATCTGATTTCCGCGCAGAAGCAGCAACGTCTCTCCCAAGGACTCTGTTTTTATTGTGGAAAGGCGGGCCATCAGGTGGCTCTGTGTCCGGTAAAAGCCAGCGCCCACCCGTAGAACGGAGAGTCCGGGTGGGCGCCATCACAAGAACCTCTTCGACTCTGCGCACCACACTGCCGTTTCGCCTTTCTTACGAAGGACGTACCCATGCCGGTAAAGCTCTCGTCGATTCCGGAGCAGAGGGGAACTTTCTGGATAGATCCACAGCCCGAGCGTGGGGAGTTCCTATCATCCCCTTGCATCCACACCTCTCTGCTGTGACGCTGACGGGGCTGCCGCTTTCTTCAGTCACTCACACCACTCCACACGTAAGCCTATTTCTATCGGGTAATCATTGTGAGAAGATTAGGTTGTACATCCTCGATTCCCCCACCTCCCCTCTGGTTTTAGGGCATCCATGGTTGTCACAACATAATCCTCACATTGATTGGGTTAACACATCTATTTTGTCCTGGAGCCCTGCTTGTCATGTGTCTTGTCTTGGTCCTGCTCCTTCGCCTGTGTCTTTGTCTCCTGTGTTTCAGGTGGATGTCACCGACCTGACCGGAGTCCCCGGGGAATACCACGATCTGCGTACCGTGTTCAGCAGGTCCCGCGCCACGTCTCTACCTCCGCATCGACCCTACGATTGCGCCATAGATCTCCTCCCGGGCACTTCTCCGCCTAGGGGTCGGTTATTTTCCCTTTCAGGTCCTGAAAGAGAGGCCATGGTAAAGTACATTCGTGAGTCATTGAACTCCGGACTCATCCGCCCTTCCTCNTCTACCATTCAAAAAGTTGAAAATAAAAACACCCAATTGAACCTCCTGCTTGAGGCCTTTTATTTAGTCTATAATTGTGGGTCTATTTGAATTACCTGAAATTCTTTGTTCCACTTTTCAGATGCAACTAAGCAAACTCTGTAACATGTAGAGTTGCCACTTTCAGTGTGCCATAATGAGGTGAAAAACACCATTCAAACACCAGTTCAAGGACTTTAATTCATACATGACAGCTTGACATTAAAACGAGGTTTAGAATAAGTTTAACAAGACCCTAATTATTTAGGTATTTACTGTATAAAGATTTGTTCTTTATGATGCATTTATTTAGTTTACTTTTATTAAGTAAATACATCATATAGATGGAAATGTTATAAATAGGCCTAATAATAACAACAACGTTAATTATTTATTTTAAATCATTTATCTATTTACTTTTACCCGTCTAATAATGTCTTGGTAATAAGTATCTGTTTCAAAAATAGCTAAAGGTAGTAGTATGGAATGGGCTATCATATTAGGCTAATTGAAAACATAAATAGGATATCAGCAGGAGATGTCATCTCCCGCATGAGATAGTACTGGTGCAGTTTACCATCACTGACAGACCCGCGGATCATTCACTATTACAACTTTGTGAATAGACCGATGTTGTCTTTCAGACAAACTCAACATTAAAATGCGACGCTTTCTCACCATATCCCGTTGCTCACACTCGTAAGTTACATTCGCTGAAGACAGAGAGCCGCGATTCCAGATACGCGGACAGTATGAAACCGCGGCGCTTGCTTGCGCATCCAGTGTAAAAGCACAAAAACGCCAACGAACAAGTGACATTTTTATGTCATATGAATAAACTGTTTTTAAGCGTAATGCACCGCAACAGCATAGTGACCTCCAAATGACAGTTACGCCAGTGCATGCGCGAGTCTCATTTCGCGTTTGATCACTGACCACCGACATTAGAAACACTGAAGAGCGATCACGCGCAGTCGCGCATCACAATGAAATGTGATTAATGATAACGGTCGCATTAAAAACTCACGCAGGCCAGGGAATCATTATTTATACAGCCATGAAAAGATTAATGCAGAACTTAAAAACATACAACCACTGAATGAAGAGAAAGAGAGATGCGCTTGCAAAACTGGACATTGATCAGGCACAATATATTTGTCTCTCCATTTTCGTATTAGCCTACTTTCGGGGATCGACAAGTAACGTCTCAAAGATCGACCAGTCGATCGCGATCGATGGGTTGGCGGCCACTGTTCTAGGGTGTTCTGGCTAGGTGCTTACTGGCACAAATTATAATAGTCCACCCACAAGTCTCCATTTTATGTCTCAATTTCATTATTTGGGTAGGCCAGATGGCATTGTCATGTGGTATCTATTACATTATTCACAACTACTACGCTACTCATTTAAAGACACAAAGTTGTTCCTTGAAAGAGCCAAATCTGCCATTGATTACTATTTATAGAATATATGTCTGAAAAGAGACTAAATTATTGGATAAATGATAACTTTACATGCTTTCTTCCATAAAAAAATCCTCAGTACTGGGAACAATGTTTCTCCTATTTCCTTAGTTACTGTGCTCCTGCTGTGATTCGATTAAAAGGACACACAGATGTTTATCCAGCTTTATTTGTAAGTAAAAATTGCAGGTCTGAGTGGATGAACTCAACACCACATTAAAAGCGCTGTTCCTCTGGACAGTCTTGTTAAATGCAGTTCATGAATCTGAATTTGGAGCAGTAATCAAATCAGCCGATGTCTCAGAGGAATAACCGGCCATCGCTTTCCATAAAAACATGCAATAGGTTTCTCTCACAATCTGAGGCTTTTGCTGTTTGGAGGCTAGTTTCAAAAAACTGTTTATGTAACCAAAGCTATTGATAATTTTACAGTGTAATATTTCTCATGAGCAAAAACAGAAACACTCTCAGCACTAAGCAACAGTTCCCCTACATGTAAGGAGGTGGTTACACTGGTAGAATTTTCATTGTATGTAGCCTTTGTTGTGCTAATTGTAGGCCCTACTTATTGTTGATTCTGAAAAGCGTTCGAGAACATTTTGCCATTTCTCAAAGCCTTTAAGTACTCAAAATGCGTTGCGCAGTACAAAAAAAGTTATACATACTGTAGGCCAACTCTCTTGTTGACTGTTAACACTGTGGCACTGTAACAGATTGAAAACCTTTTGATTGACATCATGTCACATTATGGCTTAAATAAGGGTGGTATATCTGTTACAGAGTGGAGTAAGGAAGTGTGGCAAATGTGAAAAGCGAAGTATAATCCAAAACGGAATAGTTTAATGAAGCCTAAGAAATCCAAAGAAGCCCACAAAGCACATAACCATGAATAACAAACTGAGGAACACGCAGAGCTTAAATACATGGGGAAATGTAATCAAGGGAAACTGAATCAGGTGTGGGGCAATTAACAACCAAGGGAACAAATGAGGCAGGAGAACAGAACACAGAAAACTAAACCAAAATAGAGCATAACCATGACACATATATTGAAGTGTGCATTGGGATTGTACAGAAGGAACAGACCTAATAGCACATACAGGTGCTGGTCATATAATTAGAATATCATCAAAAAGTTGATTTATTTCACTAATTCCATTCAAAAAGTGAAACTTGTATATTATATTCATTCATTACACACAGACTGATATATTTCAAATGTTTATTACATTTAATTTTGATGATTATAACTGACAACTAATGAAAATCTCAAATTCAGTATCTCAGAAAATTAGAACATTACTTAAGACCAATACAAAGAAAGGATTTTTAGAAATCTTGGCCAACTGAAAAGTATGAACATGAAAAGTATGAGCATGTACAGCACTCAATACTTAGTTGGGGCTCGTTTTGCCTGAATTACTGCATCAATGCGGCATGGCATGGAGTCGATCAGTCTGTGGCACTGCTCAGGTGTTATGAGAGTCCAGGTTGCTCTGATAGTGGCCTTCAGCTCTTCTGCATTGTTGGGTCTGGCATATCGCATCTTCCTCTTCACAATACCCCATAGATTTTCTATGGGGTTAAGGTCAGGCGAGTTTGCTGGCCAATTAAGAACAGGGATACCATGGTCCTTAAACCAGTTACTGGTAGCTTTGGCACTGTGTGCAGGTGCCAAGTCCTGTTGGAAAATGAAATCTGCATCTCCATAAAGTTGGTCAGCAGCAGGAAGCATCAGAAGCATCTCGCCTGGGCTAAAGACAAAAAGGACTGGACTGCTGCTGAGTGGTCCAAAGTTATGTTCTCTGATAAAAGTAAATTTTGCATTTCCTTTGGAAATCAGGGTCCCAGAGTCTGGAGGAAGAGAGGAGAGGCACAGAATCCACGTTGCTTGAGGTCCAGTGTAAAGTTTCCACAGTCAGTGATGGTTTGGGGTGCCATGTCATCTGCTGGTGTTGGTCCACTGTGTTTTCTGAGGTCCAAGGTCAACGCAGCCGTATACCAGGAAGTTTTAGAGCACTTCATGCTTCCTGCTGCTGACCAACTTTATGGAGATGCAGATTTCATTTTCCAACAGGACTTGGCACCTGCACACAGTGCCAAAGTTACCATTACCTGGTTTAAGGACCATGGTATCCCTGTTCTTAATTGGCCAGCAAACTCGCCTGACCTTAACCCCATAGAAAATCTATGGGGTATTGTGAAGAGGAAGATGCAATATGCCAGACCCAACAATGCAGAAGCGCTGAAGGCCACTATCAGAGCAACCTGGGCTCTCATAACACCTGAGCAGTGCCACAGACTGATCCACTCCATGCCACGCCGCATTGCTGCAGTAATTCAGGCAAAAGGAGCCCCAACTAAGTATTGAGTGCTGTACATGCTCATACTTTTCATGTTCATACTTTTCAGTTGGCCAAGATTTCTAAAAATCCTTTCTTTGTATTGGTCTTAAGTAATATTCTAATGTTCTGAGATACTGAATTTGGGATTTTCATTAGTTGTCAGTTATAATCATCAAATTAAAAGAAATAAACATTTGAAATATATCAGTCTGTGTGTAATGAATGAATATAATATACAAGTTTCACTTTTTGAATGGAATTAGTGAAACAAATCAACTTTTTGATGATATTCTAATTATATGACCAGCACCTGTACAGTACATTAGTAATGATTATTTGATGTCTGTGTTTTCATCTAGAAGATTTCATTAATTGGTTCAGGTTAACAGGGCATATCCTTGCAGGGTCATTGTTGAGTTCGGTGTAGGGATTCCACATTAAAGCCATATCGAATTATGTCTGCTCATAGAAGTAATAGAGATAGGTTAAGAATCTGTTGAGAATCTGTTGCTTTCATTTTGTTTAAATGAAAAAGCCTTTGACGTATTCTCTGGATCTGTTCCACATTCATGGAATGATCTGCCCGCTGCAGATTCTGTAGCCATCTTTAAGAATCGGCTGAAAACACATCTCTTCCATCAACACCTGACCGATTAGTTCTGACTTCTATCTCTCTTCTACTCCTTCAATCCTAAAAGCTTTGTATACTGTGGCTATATGAGACCAGTTTTACTGGCTTATGTTGTTGTTCTTATGTTCTTCCAATTCCTTCCATTGTTTACCTCATTTGTAAGGATAATAGCTTCTGCTAAATATAAATGTATACTACTGGTGCACATTTGGCCTTTCTGATTTTGCCAGGTGAGAGTTCTTTGGTCAGCATCATTGTTGAAGTTTACGGTTAATGTAATGGTGTTTTTTAACACAAACAACCCTGACCTGAAACATCTTTCACTTTGCAAAATATCACTTTCGCTCTTTTTAGATGTTTGTAAACAACAAGTTTCTAAATAAAGTCAAGTTTTACAAAAATCTTTGGTATGTTTGTATTTGTACTGGTGACAGAGGGAATGTCTGTGATGGCAAGTGTGAGTCACTTGTTTTTAAGAAAACTGGTCAATGTTTTGACGTAAATATGTGTTTTTGTGCTTACAGAGGGCCCGGTGATCTGGCGCATGTTGACCTACCCTCCGGTTCGTCGCGCTCTCATCGTGGGCTGCGGACTCCAGATGTTCCAACAGCTTTCCGGCATCAACACGGTCATGTAAGTCTCATTTTGTCTTTTAACTCGGGTAATTTTGGAAACTCATTTCAACAGGGCCAGTAAAATGAATGCTTCTTGAATTAAAGTAGGGTGAATTCAGGTAGATTGGGACCCTTCTTGACTTTAAGATGATTCAAAAACAGTCCCAATCAAGCTGACTTCACCCTACTTTATATCTATTTGAATAGGCCATATTCTACACTTCTGCATCTTAAAAGTTTACTTTTACCTTGGTTTACCTATGTACTCTTTCAAAATTCAAAAACAGTTCTAAGGCAGCATCTTAATTGAAATTTTACGTAAAAGGTGATTTGAAGTGAAAATCACACAGGCAGAAACAGCACACAAACTTTTTAAAATAAAGCTATTATTTTCCTTTGTTTTCATTTTCCACAATTCTGTGATGCTTACTGTATATGTAAACAGACTTGCTAAAGTACCCATGAAATCAAAACTGAAGGCTTTCATAGACGTAAAGATATCTACAAAGTCCATTCACTTGGTGGCCATTTT
The DNA here is from genome assembly GCF_024868665.1 of Triplophysa rosa. Classification (NCBI taxonomy): domain Eukaryota; kingdom Metazoa; phylum Chordata; class Actinopteri; order Cypriniformes; family Nemacheilidae; genus Triplophysa; species Triplophysa rosa. Next base: position 13,815,290 of record NC_079913.1, read on the forward strand.
TGCAACGCCTCCGGGCAGCTATTTACGTTATAGCAGACAACAGGCTGATATTTCACTATTCTGCTCTTCAGCTTGTCATCAAACTCTAGTGAGGTAAACTTAATACAAACTGCTATTACTACACGTACATACTGCACTAATACAACAATCTATCACACTGCACTAATACAACAGCTATCTGCTGTCACTGGATATCATCCAATGCACATCCATGACATTTGCGTATCCATTTTATGTATAATCTGCTGCACCTTCACATATTATTGTGTGTATATATGTGTACATAATGTAGAATGTGTACATAAGGTGTATAATATGGTGTATTGATAACTGTAAGTATGTCTAATAGTACACTGTGTGTACGGAGTATATGTATGTGTATATTGCACATTGTCATCTGTATAAGTCTGTAAGTATGTAAATGGTACTGTCTATATGTAAATTGTTTCTGCACTTTCTGGAGCACGCTCTCAAGAATTTCACTCACCAAGGCACTTGTGCTGTGGTGATGTGACAATAAAAGTGATTTGATTATTATTACTGTTTGTAATAAGTGAGGAGCAACAAACAACAAACAAAGCTACACATTTTAAGACACTTTAATAAGTCTATAAGTCTACTAATACTATTCTAGTTCCTAATAACTGAATAGGTGATACACTATGTACATACTGTATGCTTTTATTTCACAGTTTTGCTAAACAATAAATCATCTAGATAGACTGGGGAGAGAGCATTTAGTTCTAAATGTCATGTCTACTAATGCATGAAACGCTTAAAAAACTGTAAAAATATGAGCCCTTTGTCATTTTCATGTTGACACTTGTGTGGTAATAAACACTCTCGAAAAATGAAACTACCAAGTAATCTTTAATAAATCCAAAGAATGGGATGAGAGAATCCTCTCAAGTTTGTCATACACATCGGCTATCGACATATTGATAACACCGGACCAGGAACTAAAACAGAACAGAACTACAAACGATAATGATATACACACACCTGAATATAACAAAATCAAATCAGTAACTATGACAAGGAATTGATGTAGGGAATGGTGCAACAAAGGCAGTGAATGTGTTGGGGATGACCCAAGTAACAGCCACATCAATCAATTTTTGTGTGAGAGATTTGTGTATCTGATTTAAAATGTAGTCCTTATTTATTCACTTTTAGTGATGCCTGTACTTGTAATTCTTATTTTAGGCAACCTTTATAAATACCCTGCTGTAGTGCGGTTTTCCTTTCATGATCACTTTTCAAGCATTTTAAACAATCTCGGAATGTGTGATGTTGCTAGGCAACCTCTCATGAGAAAATGAGGAGTGTTTATTGGAGGGAGAGGGGAAAATTGTGTGTGTGGACTTTTTTCTCGGCTGTCATTTTGGAAGATTACAGGTCTTGACAGATGGGTCCTAAAATGACATTTTCGATCTATCAAACACCTTCAGTTTAATCATTCTGTCGTTGTCAGTTCATCTATTCAGAGTGAGTGTAGACAGAGATCATAGCAGCTAAAATTGACAGATATACACACAAACACACATACTCAAAAATGCCAAACAGAAAATCAACACAACCTTTATACAGCATACCAGTACCCCAATGGGCAGTGCGATATTTATCCAAAATTCTCTACTTCTCAGGCATTACAACTCTGTAAAATGTTAATCCCCTGTACACAGAAAAACTTGGAATAAGTTATCTGTAAAGCGTAATCTCTAGAAGAAGCATTTGTAAATACTGCTAAAAAAAATTCTTGGGGTAATTTATGCCAGTTATAAATATCGATTTGGTTAGACATGCATGAACACAAATCTTAATCAACTCTGAATCGAGACAGTTTGTTCTGGCATTGAGAAAGGTCACATGTGACCATTTTTAGTAAAACAAAGGCCTTTCTCTTCTATTATTAGTGTGTGGGCTTCCTTTTGCATTAATTATTTTGGTCTAGGCACCTCATTTAGGATTTTTTTGGCGTTTTTGGTGTATATATATTGCATATATTATCTTGTTTTTCCAAAATTTGACAATGATTTCCTTGTATAGTGCCTTAATAACTCAAAGGCTCTGTGAAGGATTCATGATTAAAATATTTGCTGTGTATCTTTTGGAACAACATTTGCAAACCATCAAGGATGTGCAATATCATAAAGAATGAAATGCAGTCTTGGTAATAGAGTTTTTATGAGTTTAAGATGCTAGGTGGGGGAGCCAAATGTGACAGTTTGAGAGGGGATGAAATGAGTCCCCCCATTAATAACAAGATATTTTACAAAAGGATGATGGACCAAATAAAATAATATAGGTAAGTCAGTATTACATTAAAAAAATGGTACTGGGTACTAAGTACCAGGTGTATAAGTATGTTCATTTGAAGGTAATCAGTAAAACAATGGTGTTCCTATCACTGGGGATAATGTCATTAAGTGTAACATACATAGTAGAGGACCAAGAACAGAGCCCTGTGGGAGACCCTGAGTAAGATGAGTAGTCAAAGATTCACTTATAAAAGCAGTGCCTGAGATGTCTATAGAAAGTATGTGTATATGGCTAGTGCATGTATGTATGGGAATATGAGATGACAGAGTTGAATGCAGCACTTTTATGCATTAGGATGGTGAAACAGTCAGCACAAAGGAGAGAAGGTTGTTTGGTCATTCTCTGTGGTGCGGTTTCAGTGGTTTGAGCAGAAACCAGACTGAATAGGATTAAACAGATTGTTAGATAACGTACTTGAATTAGAGTGTAATTGAAAGGCTGATCCAGGAGATATTAATCAAATTAATCAAAGCCGGCTAATCAAATATGACATAATAAAGGAAATGGTAGATAAACAGTCATTTAAAACACATTGACATGAGTTGCAGAGCTCATTAAAGCCAGAAATATGATAAACAGAGAGGAGAATAAGTTTACCGACAGTAAACAACAAGAGAATATTGCAACATTATAATGTGTATCACTAGCTACTATTAATACTAATGTCTTCCAGGGCCGTTTTAATTGTTTCCAATTGCAAGACGCAGCATTAATGAGATAGCTAATTAGCTAAATATGAAGAAAAGGGATGTGGAGTGTTTTTACAGCATTTAAACTTTGTACAGTTTAGCATCATTATACCAAAATATTAGACTGAAGAATGGTGTGACTGACAGAAAGCTGCATAGTAAATATTCATACGCAAAACTGTCATTTGATTGTCAAGGCTCTTCGGCGTCTTAATACATCCAAAGACAAGGACAATAGATTTCCCTTATCAGTGATAAGCAGCTGGATGAGATCCCCGTGTAGGCTGAAACACTGGCCATGCTGCTGGTGTAATTAGGTTGTGCTAATGCTTCCTTCTCATCAGACACCGACAAGTCTGCTTTCCTGCAAAATGCTTCCTCTCCACTCACCTCATCCCCTACAAAACCATTATTTATATGCCTTAATTGCTAATTAATGCTTTACATACATGTTTTTCATTTTAGTACAAAAGTGTTTCAACAAGTCACAAGGGTTGTGAAGAGTTTGTGTGAATGTTGGAAGAGCTGTCTGGGCATCCTGTACAGAGTGTGTGTGCGCGTGCAACTGAGTCTTATCTGTGGCTGGAAAAAAGTATTAATCCCTGTTGCCAAAACAGGCACAACAATCCGGAATCACTGTTTTTCAATGAAGACGGATGCTCATTTGAGTCATTAGTGAGCAATACCGATCAGTTTGAGCTATAAAGTGCTGGCCTGTTTCTGCTGCTGCTGGCATGCTGTGTCTTTTTATTACGTTTGTGGCATGGACGGTGCTGGCGCTCTATGGTTTTGACGATCAGCATGGAGTCGTGTGTGATTCATGTTTATCATCCACCAAATCAGACCACAATCTGTTGACTGACCATCTGATGCATATTGCAAACAAAAATGGTTTTCTGAATACATTAAGTTCATTTGAAAGGTTTTCAGATTGACATTTAAAACAAGTGCACAATCTATAAACAGTTTAATCACTTTTGTATGTAGTGTTTGTTTTATTATGTTTATCATCTTATTGACATATGACCTGCCATCCACTTTAAAGTTAACAAAAAATATTTTTACTGTTTACTTCCGCAATCGTTTGTAATATATTCACCAAAATGATGTTGCATTTCTATATATTATTAGAAAATGTAGAATTGTAGATTAGAAAAAGTAGATTTTATTTTGGTGGTGGCAAAGACTTAATATGAATAAGTTCATTCAAACATTTTACTTTTTTCAAATGTAACAAAAGATATGGTCATACGGAAAACATCCAACAAAACAAGCAAAATGTAACAATCGGATCCACGAAAATGTATCTAATACACTTTTCTTTATAAAGATAAGTATATTAGATGAAAACGTTTTTTCAGATATTTAGTAAACAGATGAGACACTTTTGAAATGATATGTCAGTACAAATACCTGCTCTTGTTCACAAAATATTCGCAATGTACTTTAGTGGACATGGCAGACGTAATTGAAGCTGGATTACGACATTCCAATGTTTATAACAAACATAATTCAATATGTCAAAGTGTTGAAAAATCATTCCAGTGCACTGAAACATCTGCGCCCTGAAAATTTCCAAAATACAATTAAAAAAAACAGGGAGCACTGATGCTCATGTTCTCTTATCACGTCACATTTTCTGAACCCTCTCACCGTAACTCAATAAAACGCAGCAGAAGTTTTGAAAAGACAAACTTCTATTACATATTATATCAACATGAGCATAAACACCCATCGCTAGACAGGTAAGGAACATTTAAAATGAACATTTGCATAAAATGTTTATTATGTAACAGCATAATCAAAATATTATTTTTTAAACAGGCTAAAAACAACGTCTGAAACATATTTGTCATGTCATTGTTGATGTGCTAGTGCTGGTGTTTAACAACACGCTTAGTTGCGCCAAAATTAGTCATTTTGAGACAGAGCAATTCAGATTGATTTGTTTGAATGAGCAGATGAGTGTGTATCCATAGGTTTGTATACTATAGCATCCAAGCAATGTTCAGTTTTTTCATTGGTGAAATAGGTTAGCCCTCATGGGAGCACATCTCACTCTACCTCTCTCTCTCTGTCTGTCTCTTTGCATCTCGCTCTGTGTTTATTTTCATACAACATACATTTGTCTCTGCCTTAGTGCTGAGTGTAAATCCACAGCACCCTCCCTGCTCCCAACCTGTTATCCATGATGTCCCTTCACTCCCGTTACATAACAGAGTTTATCATTGAGATGGATGGTGACTGAGATTTAGCCAAACACACCACAATCTGTTATTCAATGAGTCAAGTTGCAAGCAAAACCGCAGCAGAATGCTCTTTTTTAGGGCTACTTTATGGGAGACAAAGATCCTCCGAAAAGGACACAACATTTGTCTCTCATACATTTGTAAACTAGGGAAAAAAAGAGTAAATGCCACCAGCAATTTTCATTTTTTTCTGAAAATGAATAATCTTGGTTTTCAGGTTTCAGTCATCCTAATGCTTCTTCTGATGGCCTTACTGGGTGCAATAAAACAAATGGCTATTAATCCGACGTTTTGTCTCGGCAGACGGTGGTGGCAATATGACCTTTTAGAAAACCTCATAACTTAAATATCAGCATGAGGTGTGTGTACCTTTGGCTAGAATGAACGAAGCTGTCTGTCGGCCAGCGGGAGTCTCTTACAAGAGAACATTGTGTCTGGTATACATCTGTGTGCACTTTTATAAAGTTGGGGGTTTTATTTTATCCTCAGGACACAGCTGATGACTTCTTAGAAACTCGATTTTAGTTACTAAAAGGGATAGTTCACCCAAAAGGAAAATTGTGTAATTTTTTTATCACAAAAGTTGTGTGCACTGTTATTTTTGGTTTCATTTAACACTATATTCAATGGCAATTCTCATACTGAGTCTTTTTAGTTTGGGTGGAATAAATGATTTCATAGTACAACACTCTCAAGAGATCAAAGAATATAATATTTATGATATTCTGCAGGTACAATACAAGTTTTAAGCTGTCTGGCCTGTGGCTAGACATCTAGTCTAGACCTTCACCACACCTCTCCATCTCATCCCAAAACTCACCAATTATGTCCTCTAACCATATCGGAACCCCTCCGCCATCCTTCTCCGAACAATTGGCATCTGTTGTATTTTAGACTCCCATTGAGAAGCCTTGGGGTTTTTTTGCATGCAGGGTTATGTCTAAACACTCTTCAAACAGTTACTATTTTCAAACAGGACTAGGAGTCCATCTCACAGCTTGTCATAAATCCAGGACTTTTGCCATTTCACACTCATACCTGTTTTTGAGTTTTTCATGATCAGAAAGAGTTTATTCAATGTAGGCAGGTGGGCTGCACAGATAACACATAGTCGTGACTATGTTTGTTCTTTCATCATTTTGAAGGTCAGTGTGTTCTGTTTTTCATAGAGGAAAAAAACAACTTGCTGGTGAAACAACTTACATAAACTATAAAAGTAAAGACAGAAGTTTCTATTTTGGTTGACCGAACCCGTCACACATCTCAGAGGGGAAGAACCCAAGCGCAGGCAGCAGTGGTGAAGGGGTTAACAGATACTTTTATTAAATACAAAGACAAAACAAGAGACCCACAATGGGGTAACAAGGACAGAACTAATATAAAAGCGGAAACAAAAATACTTCCCACGAGGGGGCAAAAACAGCAGGACAAAATAACAAAACTAAACACGACCAAACGTCAACGCAAAATGCAAGGAAGTCCAATACGTAAAATAATAATCCAAATGACAAGGCAGGACAAGACGAGAAACTCACAGAGTTGCACTACAGGGAGACGTTGAACAAACACAATGACCGAGCCACAAGACAATGAAACATGAGGGCATTTTAAAGGGAATACAAACGAGGGATAATGACACAGGGCAGGTGGGAAACATTAGACACGGCAGGGAAGCAATACATGAAACGAGAGGGGCGGGGCCAATGACAAGACACGAGAAAACACATGGAGTGTCAAAAAATAAACACCTCATGGCTTTCTCACATTAAACATAAGGCTTTGCCACGACTCTGCCATAAGATCAAGAAATCCATGACAAGATAAAGCAGAGTTGTGACAGGACCAGACAGCTGCTAATTTAGTTGATCACGATTATTTAAGTTATCAAGTTGACTTTTAAGTTATCTGTAATGTATTCTTTGTGACAGTTGAATGAACATGTTTTTTTATTTCTCTCATTTCTCACCAACAGGGTTGTTAATGATGAAACTGACAATCAAATAATTGTAATTTGATAGATTACATTCGCCTGTAGACAAATACCAATTTCAATTCATTTCAAAGTGAGAGTACAATTATAGATAAGTGAGTGAATAGCACAGAGTAAACCAGCTGTATTTTTAGTTTGAAACCGTATTAAATGAAGCTCTGTTCTTACCAATTTATGAGGAGAAAGATGCATTCTATCTAATAGCGAATGCTCACCCAGACCTGCCTGAAACGCCTCATGTAACCACACCCCCACAAATATGGTAATAGGCGTTACATTTCCATCACACGCTTGCAGAATTCGACTTGTTAACTGGCCAATCAAAGCACACCTCGCTTTTCAGCTTTTTCGACAAAGAGGAGATACAAACATGCACGGTATGTGGAAAATACAGCGTTTTTTAACCTTAAACCATGTCTATACATTGCATTACATCTAAAACAAATGATGATATTCGTTTCAGCCATGTCGTATGACCCCTTAAAGTCCTTGATAAAAGACTGTCTTCTTAAACGTTTTAATATTATGCTGCTATATAGTAAGTAGAACATTCTAGTTCATTCATGTTTACTAGACTATAGCTTTAGTATAATGCTCCATTAAGCTGAATTGTAATAAAAATATGCAATAAAATCATAATAAAGTATATTGTGTTCTGTAAAAAATGAAATAATAAAACTGAAGGGAACAAACCTGGATTCATTCAGTATTTTTCCTATGACATAGTTCTAAACATACAGTACACTGTTAAAAAAAAATCTGTAAAAAAACGGTAAAAAGTCTGGCAGCAGAGTTTCCAGACATTTCCCGTAAAATTACGGAAAAGAACTGTTTCACAAAATTACATGAAATGAACTGTAAAAATACAGAGCCAATTTTACGGTCAAAATTGGTTAAATTACAGTACAGCACTGTTGATAATTGCTCATTAAACTGTGTAAAAACAGATAAATTATATTAAAATACATTAAAAAGCAACTTATTTTCAGGGTAATCTCTGTAAATTTAGGAATTTTTAAGTAATTTTATTAAGCTTCTCTGTCAATCTACAAAGGAATTTACTTTTAAAAAACATTTTAAATGTATAATAACTAAGAAACTACTAATAAAAACCAAATGTCTGTACATTTACCAGTTATAATAAAGATATATATTATTAAAATACACCAAAAGTAGCTACATTTAAAACCTACAATACTGTTAATTAAAAGTAATTAGCAGTTATTTGAATCTATCAGGTCACAGGCCTACAATAATTTCCTGTTAAATTCTTTACATGTAAAATAAATATTCAATATTAAAAAACAGTACTTTATTTTGTACCTTCAATGAAACAGAAAAAGACATTCTGGGGAAATGCAAAAATATTTATTTTTTAAAATGTTCATCTGACAGTGGGAATACAAGTGGAGTATATCAGATTCAGAACATAGCTCTGTACATGCAAGGTATTCGTTACACATCTAGACATTATTTGAGCAACTTGAGTCATATAGATTACTTATGCTACCTATAGGTGGACTTAGATTGTCAAGAGTTTTGGTCCCGCTCACTGTCATTATATGCCTTCTATAAATCCTGAAGTTATCTGCTGAAGAAAGAAAAACATACATTTTAGATGGCATCAGGTAAACATATTTTTCAGATATCAACGGTCGCAGCAAAATACTTAGACTGACTGCAAATCTCTATGTACATTATACACTATATTCAGTTTACTTTCTTATAGCAAAACCTCCCAAGAGTTACTTTTGCAGTAACACATCTTGCACAGTCACAGTGGACCCACAAGGACAACACAAATTATTAATAATGAATATTATAGGAAAATGATACCGTGTAGATCAAATTTAATTTATTGCCACTGTCAAAGCAATCCTATGGAATCAAATTACTTGTCTGTCTTTGGCAATGTAGATTTTAGATTATAAACAGTCCAATCTTTTCCATACCTGGATTGTTATGGTCACCTGCGGTAGATTAGCACAAGCAGTCGATCCACAGAACCTGAAAATATTTAAATACATTGTATTACGTTCACACATACAAAGTAGATTTTAGATTATAAACAGTCCAGTTTTTTCCATACCTGGATTGTCATGGTCATCTGCTGTAGATTATCACAAGCAGTAGTTCACAGAACCTGAAAATAAAATATTTAAAATAAGTTGTATTACGTTCACACGTACAAGGTAGATTTTAGATTATAAACAGTCCAATATTTTACATACCTGGATTGTCATGGTCATCTGCTGTAGATTATCACAAGCATTAGATCCCTAGAACCTGAAAATAAAATATTAAAAATAAATTTGTATTACATTCACACGTACAAGGTAGATTTTAGATTATAAACAGTCCAATTGTTTACATACCTGGATTGTTATGGTCACCTGCGGTAGATTAGCACAAGCAGTCGATCCACAGAACCTGAAAATATTTAAATACATTGTATTACGTTCACACATACAAAGTAGATTTTAGATTATAAACAGTCCAATATTTTCCATACCTGGATTGTCATGGTCATCTGCTGTAGATTATCACAAGCATTAGATCCCCAGAACCTGAAAATAAAATATTTAAAATAAATTGTTTGTATTAACATTTACACATACAAAGCACAAGTTCCACAGATAGACATATAAAACATCAACAAGAAAATTAAGATATAACGTTAGAGTATTGCTATGAAATTAAAACAAAATGTATAGGGAAAACATTAGATCATTTTTACCTACACTGCAAAAAGTGCCATTCTTACTAAGCAGCAGTTTTGTCTTGTTTTTATTAAAAATATCTAAAACTTCTTAAATCGATATACAATTACTTGACAAGAAAAGTGACCAAAGGTATTTAGGCTCGGTTTCACAGACAAGGTTTAAGACTAGTCCCAGACTAAAATGAATTTTGAGCTGTCTTAACTGAAATTTTTTAAATATATCAGTGCCATTGTTTTGTTTTAAGATGCACATCAGTAATGTTTTTTCTGTTGCATTTTAATGAAAGCAACTTAAATAGCCTAATTTAACTAAGGCATAATCCTGGCTAAGGCTAAGCCTTGTCTTTGAAACCGGGCCTTAGTCTTGTTTTATGTAAAATTATATAAGAATTATGTACGTTTATGGTAAAAACAGGCAATAAAATCTGCCAATGGGGTGAGATTTGTTGTCACTTAGCAAGAATGTCATTTTTTGCAGTGTAACGTTACCTACAGGTCTAATAATCATCTATCTGGATCGGAAACACATTTCTATAACCAAAAACGTTCATAAAAACGTCTCTGAAAAAAAAACTTTTATCTTGAGAACACAAATTACTGCATTATATGTACTAACGTTAACGTTACTCCTTAGCTAACCATAGCTAACATTACAGTAACGTTAGGCCTCCAGGTTTATCAGAAGAGTGCTAACAATTAGCTTTAAGACAAAGAGTGCTGCACACGACATGAAATAATAAAATAATCGTTTAAATGTGTTATAAAACGCTTACCTCATCCGGCGGTCGGTTGCTCTGACTGACATGGTGACGACGACTATAGTGAAGCAGGCGCTAAAGGCGCGTTGTTTTCCTCACAGTTTCAAAAGTATTGGCGCTTTATATGTAGCCTACATGTCATATATTTCCATCGGAGCGGAAGAAATTTCTTCACTGTCACTCACTCGCACGCTACTGCTCACGGCTGTTCTCAGAGATGTTTCCCGCGGTGCCTGCCTGGCTACCATAGGAATCCACTGGAGTTTGAAAACTCCCGCTCTGGCTCTGCTGCTCGCACTAGTACCGCCACTCACAGCCGTTAGGACGCAAGTGCGCCAAATTTAAATTTGCAGCCTCTGATTGGATGATGGGAGTCTTACACAACTAAAATATATATGCCCAAAAGGAGAGTTATAAATTTGATTGCAGATTAATTACAATATTGTTGTTTAAATTACAAATACTGCGGTACTGTAATATATTACAGAAATTATTACAAATTGTTAAAATACTGTATGTTGTATTAGCTATAGTGAATCGATAACCGTTGCACACGTAAATACTTTATTTTAATATTTAATATGTTAGGCAAAGTTTCAAAAACGTAATAGGATCTAGCAGTTTTACTACAGTTTACTATATTTAAGTTGTCAAAATGCAAAGTTGTATGTTGTTTAGGTGAGAACAAAAATAAATGTCAAAATAAATTACATTTGTGTCTGTAGAATTACCAGTTGACCTCTAAAATACCCTAAATATATAATGACCTTCAACTGCATTTAATTACAAAGCAGTTGCAATTTTACATTTTTTTTTACAGAGAAAATACGTAAATTTTTAATTCATTGCATTTTGGGAATTGTAAAAATACTATAAATTGCTTTTAAAAAAACATAATATTTCTGTAATTTAAAATTACAGGAAATTAACCATAATTTAATAAGTAGTATTTTTTAGTACAGCAAAAATCTGTAAAATAACAGGCATTAACTTTTTAATGGAAAAAAGGAAAATTTCTGTAAAATAATACAGACCATTACCTGTAAAATTACACTTTTTTTAACAGTGTAGGTTTAGAACATAATGATGTTGTCAATCCATGCCGCCCCAGTGTCAATTCTTCAGACATCCCTCCCCCTCCAATGTCCAACTGCTTTGCTCTTATTCTTTCTCTGTGCAGTTCTATTATGGGTGAGGGTTACATTTGGAGCTGGAGAGAAGCCTCGGGTTTGAGCCCGCTTCAAGTAAAGCAAGCCACATTTGTTTACCATGAACAGTTTTACCATGAAGTATTGAACTGGTATTTGGTATCAGAGGATACTCAAAGCAAAATGACTTCAATCAGATCGATGTGATCAGAGCATCCCTAGTTGTCAAATTAACACTCACAGTGTATACATAATCCACACTCTCAAAGTGTGGATTATATATACACTGTGAGAGTTCATTTGACCTTTTTTAACACTGCCGATTTTGCTGTGTAGGAACATATCCCGGTTAATTCACCAGAAAGTTAGTTCAAATCACGTTTGACATGTCCAGTGTCGACTCTAAACACTGACTCGTTCAGCAAATTGCCCAATCAATGAAATTGTCCTTCACATCCCACACTTTGTGGCTATTTGCTCATATTGCAGCATTTGAAGGAGTTGAGTTCTTCCAAAGCACCACTGCCTTTAAAATAAATATACAGTATTTGCAGTGTAGGTAATTTGTCTGCAGTCCAAAGAGATCTCTGACAGACTGCTAGAAGCACTGTATTACATACAAAGAAAAAAGAATGTCCTTGCAATCATGGGGGAAGAAAAAACACACTTCTAATTTGACCCTCTAATAAGTACTCATCAGTGTCTTCTTCTCATGTCCTGACCTTCTGTGACACCTATTACCACGAGCAAAATACCCCCCACCTCTGTCATTGTGCTATATTTCGTCTTGAATTCTCTCATCTTTTTTATTAATCCAAGTGGCCACTATATGAGATTATTAAAGGAGTAGGGACCCTTGTTGAGAATGACATTTTCATCAGACTTCAAACCTCAGGAATGGAGTGAGAAGGCATTAAAAGATAAAGCCACTGCACTTTTTAACATATACGCAAGGGAATACTGGAGGAGAACATGATAAAGGTTTTTCGATAGGCCTGGGATTTCAGATCCAGTGGATAATGTGATGGGTTCAATTTGCTAATGAAAGCAGAAACTGATGAAATATCTTAAAAGTGGTGCTATCTTCATGGACGTTTCCTACTTTTCTATTTTCATTCCAATTAAATATATGTTGGCTCATGCAATGAAGTTAAATGTTCACCGATTCACAGCTGAGACCTGTGACGTCACTGGCGGAACAGCTACATTTAATTCCCAGCCTATATATGCTCCAACCATTATGAGAGGACGTTGTTCTCCCCTTTCCCCAAATATGCCCATAAGAGGGTGAACTGGTGCCTCTACCAGCAGCATGCGAAGGTTTTGCCTACCTCTGTCATGAAATCATATTTATGTGTATAATGTTGCTATGATGGATGATTGTGTTGGGTCTGATTTTTATTTGAAACCACCAGAATTATTTGTATTTGCATTACACTATTTAGGAATTTTGAGCAAAAACATGCTGTTTTGGAGGACAGTCTCTTAATTCCAGACAGATGAAAGGTTTATTGTCAGTGTACAGGCAATAAGAACAAAACTGAGGTTTCAGTTATTTCCCCAATAATATTAAACCATTTTTTCTTTGTCTATTAGTCTCACATAGTAAGCTTTTTCTTTGAGAACCATTATTAATCTCGTAGTTTGCTTTGAGCACAAATGCTGTCTGTTTTGGAAATAATTAAACTTTGTCTCTGGTTTTAAAGCAGACCAAACTGTATGCTTTCACACTTTATCCTCTAATCAGCATTCTCTAAGCAATGTGTACTTTCTGCATACTGAGAGGACGTCTTGGTGGGGAAGCTTTGCTTTCTTTCTGTATTATAAATTCCACAGTGTAACAATTTCTTGTTTCTCCCGACCTTTTTATAGTTCTTGTACAATTCTGGGGTTGTCACAGTCCTGTTCTGTTCCCATGCCTGTTTCTCCTGTGTTTCCCCCAAGGACTCCATTTCCCATGAGCCTCCACGTTCCCTCACCAGTCCCTCGTTTGTAATCATGGCACCACCCGTAATCAGCCTCATCCCCGGACACTATAAATACTCAGCCTGTTCCCTTGTTTATTGTCTTGTCTACTGTTATGGTTACCTGTGTTGTTATCCTGGGTTTTTGCTGTTGTAATCTTGCGTGCCTCATTAAATATATTGCATGTGCTGGAAGATAACCTCGTCTGTGGGTTCCCTGGCAGTGTGCGAAGTATAGTGGGAATATTTATTTTTATGTAGCATCAGTGTTTTAGTGTATTTAGCTTAGGGCTGCACGACAATTTACCGCGATACCACTAAATCCTATTGTAATCGAGTTGGCTGCGATAAGCGATGTGTCGATATTTTTTAATGCGTAGCTTGTCCGTGAAGCACGTCTCTGGGATCAGTAGGAAATGCTGCTCGATCTAAAAGCAGTGCGAGTTTGCGTGGCTTATAACGTGCATTTGAAAAAGCAACACCCGTCAAACATGATCATTATAAATATACTTTATTATCATAAAAATACCTGATGAGGCTTGTGTAACATTGATGAAAAGATGTCTATAGGCATTTCCTAGGCTGCGTCCGAAATCGCATACTTCCATACTATATAGTAGGCGAAAATGAGTATGAGTCATAAATAGTATGTCCGAAACCTCAGTATGCAAAAAAACAGTAGGCGAGAAATATCCGGATGGTCTACTACTTCCGCCGAGATTTGTGATTGTGGATCGGATGGAAACTTATCTATCCCATGATGCCATGGGAGCTGACCGTAAAACTTTAAGGCGGACGTCCGTTTCTAATATAAGTGCCAATAAATTAATTTCTCGTGACTAAATTATGTTTTTAACAACTCTCATACGGGGCACATGACCATAAAACATGGCGGACGCAGTATGTCCGAAATGTATTCATACTACTCCCACTAATACTATATAGAACGTACTGTTTTGACGGCCAATAGGTAGGTACTTATTCAAATTCAGTACGGACTGTCACAGTATGCGATTTCGGACGCAGCCCTAGATTCTAGAACGTGTTATGGTCTTCTTCTGCAGTGCGTATTTGGAGTTTCCGCACGAGAGCGCCCTCTGGCTTTCGGATGCGGCAGCATTTTCCCGTACTTCACGCAAAAGCTGTGCATAAATCACGTGATATTTATCGTCGGTTTATCGTGACAGCCCTAGCTCAAGTAAATTTTGAGCTTATATCATTCATTTCGATATATCGGTGTATTGCAAATAAACAAAAACTGTACAATTTTCACAAATTTAAAAAATTGTTTTCCAATTGTGACTGCCAGAAATTCTAGAAATGTCTGTAGTACAGGGAAGGTGGGATGAAGCGATGATGGGTGACTATATCTGGAACTTAAACAATCAAATGCACACTTCTGATGTTTTGGACGACACATTTTTAGTTACTGTTATGTTAAACTGTTGTTTTGAGCACAGTGTTCTGCCAGTACCTTCTTATTTCTGTGTACGAGGAACAATAACGAAATGTATAATATGTGAAAATATATTTTTTGTGAGTACCGTCAATGGTAAAAAAAATATGGGATTTTCATATTCAACATGTTAAACTTCATAAAGAAAGAGTAAAAATGAAAGCGAAACACAACTTTTTTTAATTGTTTCATTGTGTTCTTTGTTTTTGAAATCAGGGTTTGACTGGTTAGCATTGTTCAGTTAAAGGAAATGCCAAAAATGAATAAATAACAACAACAGAGTGGCAGGATAGACATTACCACTAGGCCTATTTCACATTGGTTCATGAGACCATAAGGTGTGTTTGAGTGCAAGCTACGCTCCAGAGATCGATCAGCATATGACAAAGTATCATGAGGGCGACCTGACAGTAGCCTACTGCTTTCGAATCATTCTTGATACTTCGATAGATTGCTATGTCGATTGATCTGTGCAGCGCCGCATGAAGTCGAACACGCATATGATTTATACGGCAGTAAAAGAGAAACCGAGGATAATGTGGCACAATAAAGAGGGGCATTACACTCCTTAAATTTGTGAAATTCTCTGGATTTAAAGGAACATTTGCAATTATGTAAGTACACAACTGAACAAAATATATAACACGGTGGTGTTTGGACATTTCAATGCAAAACAGAGTGTGCTTTAAAAATGTCATGTTTTTATGATTTTTCCTTTTAGAAAAACAAAGGTAAACAAATGCAATAAACCAAAAGCCAAAATTTTCAGTTTATGAATGTTTTCTTGTTCCACTCTGTTGTGTAGAGGAAAACACTTTTGCCTGAGTTTTGCCCTCTCATTTAACCTTACATCCATTATGAAGTACTCAAGTGCTGATGTCATGGCCAAGCGCGTGTGTGTGTGTGCGTGCGTGTGTGTGTAATTTGCGTTCATGTTTGTATATCCCGGTGGGGACCTAAACCTGAACGCACACCAACACACGGGGACTCGTGTCACCGTGGGGACCAAAATTGAGGTCCCCAAGGGCAAAAAAGCTAATAAATTGTACAGAACAATATTTTTTTTAAATCTAAAATTGCAAAAAGTGTTCTATGATCTTTAGGTTTAGGGGTAGGGTTAGGGATAGGGGGTAGAATATACAGTTTATACTACTGTCCCCACGGAGATAGTAAACCAGACAAGTGCGTGTGTGTGTGTGTGTGTTGAATTGTATGTGTATGTTTTGTAATAGTATGAGGATGCTTAAATATACATTAACAGCTCCAAGACTGTAAAGTGTTGGTTAAGGGAAAAAAACAGATGAGATTATAGCATGATGGACCTGAGTTGATTGCATGACTGTTTTCTCATTGGCTGGCATGTCTAGTAATATACAAGCAAGCTATTCTAGCATTATGCTTGTAAAAAGCACCCAGTACATGATACGGCATCTCACAATACCTCAAACATTTCCTATGTGATGAATGACAAGCTATCTTTAATATTTTGACCCATTATTTATTAGTCTGCCCAACATTTAAGGGATAGTTCACCCAAAAATCCTAATTTCTTTACCATCATTTCATTCAAAACCTGTACATGACTCCTTCTGGAACACAAAAGACAATATTTAGAGAAATCTCAATGTTGTTTGGTTACCAACGTTCTTTAAAATATATTATGCATATATCACCAAATATGTTTTGTGTTAACTCTCCTTTTATGATAGTATCCTTTTAAGAACTATCCTTTCAAGGTAGCATAGTATAATGTGATCATCTAACAACTAAATGTTTATCGATGCACAATTAACTTATCTAACTATTTAAAAAAATAGCAGGCAGTATAGAATTTTCCTGTAGCTCTGTTGGTAGAGTATTGAATTAGCACTGCAAGAGTCATGGGTTTGATGCAGGGGACACACATACTGATGAAATGAAGAGTTTGGTTCCAAAATGAGATAGCTCCGTTTACATTTTTTTTAATCATGTTTTTTATTGTGTATCAATCAAACTGCAGTTGGTTTGTTTTGATTTAAGCCAATAACTAAATATTTAAGCCAATAACTTAAAAAATACAACTAACTAACACAATAAAACATGATAACAAAATAAAAAACATGATTTTTCAAAATAAAAAACAGGAGTTATCTCATTTTGGAACCAAACTTTTCAAATATATACCTTAGATGCAAGTCCCTTTTGGATAAATGTGTCCCCGTATGTAAATGTTTGTTTGAAAGTAGCTGATGTCCTTTGACAATTAAATCTGTTTCTTCATGTAACATGAATATTAATGTTTTTAATGTAAATAGGTATTTTCAACTGTTCCCTTCCCATTCTATTTGTAGGTATTATAGCGCCACTATTCTGCAGATGTCCGGAGTTCGAGATGACAAGTTGGCCATCTGGCTAGTGACTGTGACAGCGTTCACCAATTTCCTGTTTACCTTGCTGGGTGTTTGGTTGGTTGAGCGGGTGGGCAGACGCAGACTTACTTTGGGGAGCATCTTTGGTAAGATATTGACATACCCAAATAAACAAATATGATACATATGTTATAACTTAAGCTTTTCAGTGTTTTTCTGTACATATAGCTATATCAGAGGAGAGAGGGGC
The DNA here is from genome assembly GCF_024868665.1 of Triplophysa rosa. NCBI lineage: Eukaryota > Metazoa > Chordata > Actinopteri > Cypriniformes > Nemacheilidae > Triplophysa > Triplophysa rosa. Next base: position 13,833,186 of record NC_079913.1, read on the forward strand.
TGGTTGTCTGTTTTTACGGGTGACTTGGTATAGGTTTTTTTTTAAGTCAGTACTTGCGTAACTAACAGCCATTCCCCAAAATTAAAATTATTTTAAAGATAATTTAAATCATTGTTGCATAAAATTGATATTGTGGTTCATGATTGTATAAAACGCCAAGATATAAACTCATTGCCGCAAAATAATTTACTGTATTTACCACCTCTACCTGTCAATCAAAACCGTCCCCTGTAAACACAGTTCAGCCTTTCAGTTAAAATCTACTTGAATCTACACTTGAGAATAAACAAGTGTTTGTACATTGAAATACAGTTTCATGAGATATACTTCGCTGTGCGACAGTAAATGTGATACATGTGCACTTTTTTATGTATAGGCACTGTTTTGAGTCTTTGCGTCCTGGCTGTCGGTTTCCTCCTGTCAGCCCAGCATTCTCCACCTGTCACACAACATCTGACAGACCCCACAACCCCCAACTCTAGCTGCACAGCTCATCTGTGAGTATGCAGTAATGCACATTGTTATCTTCTAGAGCTAGTTCCCCGTGGCGAAATAAATAATTTATAATACAGCAAACAAAAAAGTGGTGACATGTGTATTGTTACTTGGTGACTTGTCAATAAGATTTTTATAAAAAGTAACTAGTCCCATTTTGTGCATATGCTACTCTTCTTATTTGATCAGTGCATGTAATTCCAAAGCAGAACATTTTTTGTAATCTTCCCTCAAAGAGTAATAACTGGGGTGAAAATAATGTTAACCAAAAGGTTCACATTTTACATGAACATTCTGTTTTACGGTAAGTAAAATGGGTTGCAAATGCAAATTCTAACTTAAAGGGATACTTCACCCCAAAATGAGAATTGTGTCCTCATTTACTCCTTCGAGTTGTTCAAAATGTTTATAAATTTCTTTGTTCTAATGAAAATGTTTATAAATTTCTTTGTTCTGATGAGAAATATATTTGGAAAAATGCTTATAACCAAACAGATCTCAACACCCATTGACTACCACAGTAGGAAAAAAACAATGGTTGTCAAAAGTGCCCCAGAACTGTTTGCTGTCCTACATTCTTCAAAATGTCTTCTTTTGTGTTCAATAGAACACAGCAAAATATAAAGTAATGTTTCCTACTATGGCAGTCAATGGGTGAGATCTGTTTGGTTATTCGCATTCTTCCAAATATCTTTCTCTGTATTCATCAGAACAAAGAAATGTATACACATTTGGAACAACTCGAAGGTGAGTAAATGGTGACAGAATTTTCATTTTTGGGTGAAGTATCCCTTTAAAGTAATGTTTGTCTGGATGGAATTGAGTCCACTAAGCACAATGTGTATAACCATATTCTTACTGTGAAATTATACAATGTCTAATGGGTTTTTTCTTGCCTTTAGACAACAAACAATACATCAGCCTCAAAGCACAATGAAAATCAATTTTATGTTTGGCTCTTCTGGTGTGTACTTTGCAATAATAACCGTGCGTGTTAGGGGGTCCAGGCTGCTCGCTGTTGCCTAATTTCACATAGTGTCTGAAGTGTCTCTAACCTTATAACAATGACCTCCCTTGTAGTCTGAAAGAGTGTGGCAGCTCCCTCCATCCTAATTTACTACCACAACCATCCTTTAGTTCACCCTGCACACAACGCAGAAACAAAACACATTTATTTTTCTGCTAATGGATGGGTAATGGCAGCACTGTCACAGTGACAACATACCGATTTCTCGAATGACCTGTCCTCAAGTTGTCTGTAATGGAATACTGTATAGTGATTAATTAACACACCGTCACCACAGTGAACTTGTCAAGATTGCTGGCGTGTTCTGTTAGCAAAATGTATATAATTTATTTTAGAGCATTTCATTTTTTCCCCTCAAATTCATTCTATAATAATATTTTGCTTTGAAAATTGAAAGACTTTTCAAAATCTGATACCATTTTCCATCCACTCTCTACCTATTGTTTATGTACAGTATTAAACATGTTGTACCAGCTACTGTACCTTTAGAACTTATTTTATTGTAACTGTGCACCGTACAAGTGCAGAGCCAGTGAAACCTAACTTCTAACCAAAAGTGCAAATAGCAATATGATGGTGTTTGTGTATACCAGAGTTATTATAGTTTTGATTTTAGTTTTATTCATATTTTAAATTAGCTTTTATTTTTAGATTTTTAGTTTCTGTGTTAATTTTACTTAATGTTTTATCCATTTTGGTATATGCTTTTGTCATTTTATGATTTATTGGTTTATTTTTAATGTTTTAATATAAGATTAATTCATTTTTATTTTTGTTTATTTTTATAATTTTACATGCTTTAAACTTACTTCAGTTTATTTTTGAGGCAACATTTCAAATTTTCAGTGAGTTAAGTTTTTCCAATAATTTTTAGGTCAATATTTGATTTGATTTCAATGAACGTTTTAAAAGTTTTCATTTGAGTAAACTAAAATAATATTTTTAGGAGGTAGACAATGCAGAGAACCAGCTTAATGCAAATGACTTTAAAAATGACTATGAAATTGTACCACATCTATATGTAAATGACCTCTGTTATATGACTGGCCAGTGCTACACAATGTTGTTCATTAGGACTGGCTAGGAATACTGAATAAGTGTTGCAAAGTCGATGGGCATCTTAATGAGGCTCTGGTATGGATGTTGAGGTATTTATTGAGCAGCTGGTTCAATAAATGGTCTGGAATTGACTGAGGTTGTGAACGTTAGATTATGTACATTATAATGTTTTAAGTTAAATTTAATGTCTGCCCAAGACTTGAAATTGAAACATTTTTGTCTGCATTTTTGGCAACTTGTGTTTCAGGTCATGTGAACCCTGTATGTTGGATTCTAGCTGTGGTTACTGTTATCAGGAAAACAACACTGCTGTGTTTGCCTCCTCCTGTGTACCAGTCAATCCGACCTCAACTGAGAGAGCAGCGTGGGGCAGGTGAGTCACCACTGATGCTAAAATCAGATTATTTAGGGGGTTTTATTAGTTTTACAGTACATTTCCAAATGCCTGGGTAAATTTGCATTTAATTACATTGAAATGTATAATACATGTGTAATAATCTCATTTTAAAATATCCTCTGGCTCATTTTTTGGGATAGTTTACCCAAAACATTGGTTACTTTATAAAACAACTGACTCACTTTTTATACACTAAGAGTGAACAGGGTGGACTCTGTCAATGATTTTGTTCTACAAAGGAAAGCAGACACAAGGAGATGCAAAATCTACAGTTTCTGTGTATGGACTAATATGGATGTGACGATTCCATTATGGATGTGACATGTGGAAAACTATGCTTTGAAAACAAACAAAAATGCTTCAAGGGTGCTGTGTGTAATATTTAAGAAGATCTACTGACAGAAATGCAGAATAATATACATAACTATGTCTTCAGAGGTGTATAAAGACCTTGCATAATGAAGCGTTGTGTTTTTATTACCTTAGAATGAGCTATTTCTATCTACTGTACATACACCGCGGGTCCCCTTACATGGATTTTGCCATGTTGTTTCTACGGTAGCCGTAAACGGACAAAATGCTTTACAGATCGCATTTGGTAAATGATAATGATAATAAAGGCGTTTTCTTTAGCCATCACCCAGAGCATTCTAGTGGCCACATGAAAATGTCCTAGCAACTAAACTTCACCCCTACTATTTTGTGTCTTTATTACGTCCAACAGGTGCTCTAACTCAACACATGCGGCGGATAGTGGCATATGGGCTTATAACTTTTGTCCGACCTCTTACTCGTGGGTTGTGCTACTGGGACTTGTGCTCTATATTGCATTCTTTGCCCCAGGTAAGATGGTCAAGTCACTGGCTCAAACTTTTTTATAAATGTCAAGTATTACGTCATTTTTCAGTTTAAAGGTTTTTGCCATAACGTTTTGTTGTCAAGTCTTAAAACAAATAAGGTCCAGTATCAGATACTAACCTACCAACAATGTTTTTGTAACCTCCTGACAGGAATGGGACCTATGCCCTGGACAGTTAATTCTGAAATTTACCCTCTGTGGGCCAGAAGCACAGGCAATGCTTGTTCAGCCGGGGTGAACTGGACCTTTAATGTACTGGTGTCTCTGACGTTCCTCCACATGGCCCAGTACCTGACTTACTACGGTAATGCTTTAATTAGTGCAGCGACATCAATCATGAACATGACCTTTATGTCAGCACTGATACCGTATTTGATATCACAACTTCAAGAGTGTGTACTATGCATGAAGGTGTTTTAGAACTAATTATGTCTCCATGGCTCAGTATTATTTTCCCCTTAAGGTCAACACAAAATCAAAATGCTGCCTTTTGGATTGGCCTATAAATTGATGTCATGGCTGAACCGCTCTATTGGATAATGTTAACACATAACCATAAACTATTTACATTTTTACATTAAGGCCCTACCTAAAGTGATAACCAAAAATAAAAATTCCGTCATCATTTAGTCAAGATTCACCCTCTTGTCTTTTCAAACATGTATGACTTTTTTTTCCGCAGAACACAAAAGAAGATATGAAAAAATTGAAAAGATATTGAAAAATGTTGTTAACTGGCCCCCATTCACTTGCATTGGTTTTGTGTCCATACAATATACGTGAATGGGGGCCAGTGCTGTTCGGTTACCAACTTTCTTTAAAATATCTTCTCTAGTTTTCTTTAAGGTCAGCTACTCACTTTTTTATGATTTAATGAACTCCCTGGAAAATCACATTTTGCCGTTTATTCTCATTAAATATCCTTTTACTTGGAAATAAAGGTTGTCACATTATTATATCTATATAATAACATCTCTTATAACTAAAATAGATTTTCAATACCATTTCGCATGTCGTAACACTTTTCTCTCTGTTGTTTTTCAGGCGCATTTTTCCTGTATTCAAGTTTGGCCCTGATTGGTTTGTTTTTTATTTACGGCTGTCTCCCCGAGACTAAGGGCCGACGGCTAGAGGAGATCGAGTCATTGTTTGAAAACCAGCTGTGCTCGTGCGGTATCTCAGATTCTGATGAAGATCGGCAGGTGGAATACATCAGGGTGAAAGGGTCAAACTACCACCTATCGGACAACGATGCATCAGATGTTGAATAACAGGCAGAAGGGGATGAGAAGTTATCGATTGAACAGCCTCACTTAACCCTGATGTCAAGTCCGCCCACTGTACTGGTCAGGTTGAGTCTCTCTCATCCAGACGTCCATCGCGATGGCAAGAACAGGGTTGCAGAGCACACATAAACAAATACACACAGTGCCAAGCCAGTTGTTATAATGTTGTCAGTGTTTTTGCGGTACTGGCACATTACTCTATAGTGTTAGATGAATACCCTCTGCTTATTCATGTAAAATGACATGTAAAAATATCAGTACTATGCTGAAGGGTATTGTTTGTTTAAGCATCAAAATGCTAATTTTATATTAAAAAAAATTGCATTCTTGATCCTATTGCTTAACACGTTATCCCCTGATCATCAACAACAACAATAAGATAATGGAAAAGGTCCTTACTAAAATATTTGCAAATATTGAAACTTTGAAAAATTGTAGCATACCACGTTGTTTATTTGCGATATGTGATCTGTATGATTCAAAGTCTTTTATTTTGTAATTTAAGACTTTTAACCTTTATTACTAGTTGGGCCTTCATAAGCAGTACAGTAGGATCAAAAATAATTTCCACTAAAAAGTCTTATGTAGCTTTCTGCAGTTTCCTGTGATAGTGTTGTGTGGCCTTACAGATAACTTGGTTCAGTTGGTTATTTTTTTGGACTAATTTTCAAGGTTTATGTTTATTATTTGTCTTTTGAATTTGTCTTCCTTATAGCCTAGTGTACAAAAGCCATCGCATTGGTCTTAACTGTTTTGTACTTTAACAAGTACTATAATATCCAATGTTCTGGTGTGCTACTATGTAAGTATCCAAATAGAGAAAAACGTAAATCTCTATGTTGTGGCTTTAGCTTTATCAAAACCAAGTTGATAGCTATTGTGCAACTGAAAACTTGTGGATTAAGGGTTTCAGTCTGTTCGGTGATACATAATTGTGCACATTAGGATTTGTGTATTGTGAGTTTTGTTGCGTTGTCATTTAATATTCTTTATTGAAAGACTTGTTAGAAAGAAGCACAAATTAACAATTATATCCGTTCAGATTTTAGAGAAATAATTCACCCAAAATGAAAATTCTGGCTATATCTACATACATTCGGGTCATTCTAAACCTGTAGAACTTTGTTTCATCGGTGGAATACAAAGGCAGGTGTTTTGTCTGAGCTGTTCTTAACAAAATGAATGGGTCAGTGATATTTTTTTCTGCCAAATCGGATCTTAAAAGAAGTTCATATCACTTACGAGATCCATGCAGTAGCTTTGTTTGACTATAACACATACTAAGAAAAAAAAACTAGGTTATGAGCGACGTGAAAATGTGTAAATGATAATAGAATTTTCTTGTTTTGTGGTGAAATATTCCTGGGATTAACCGAACCTCCAAAATAAAACGTTTTAGTTCAACTAGGTCAAAGAAAAGTGAATAAGTTCCTGATTGTCTTTGATGTAATTTTAAGGTTTATTAAACAGTTTCATGTGTAGCAGATGTATTTGATTTTTTGATTGTATTTGGAAGGTGGTCCAACATGGACAGCCCTTTGTCACTACCAACACATCTAATGTATTTTTGGTATTTGTATGTGCAAAAATTGAAATGCAGTGTTTTTACCATTGATACAACCTATTGAGGACAAATGTTGTGTTTGATTAATGTTGCTGTAAATGTTGGCTAGATTTATATTCTATAAAACTAAATATATAAACTTTGAAAACTTGAATATGTACTTGGAGATAATAATAAAGAAATACAAATACCTGACATTGTTTTCCTAAGATTCAGTTTTTAATCAACAGGCATTGAACAACGTGAACACAAAGAAGAAACAATAATCAGCTTTTAGTTCTTGTAGTCTAATTTCATTTTCCTCCTCCTTTTCTAAGTGTTTAATCCTTTTTTCATTTTGCTCTAATGTCAGAGTAATGTCAGCAATTTCTTTCTCAGTTTCCCCGGAGACACAATTCGCACCTTTCTCTGCTGTGAAGTTCTTCTTCACTTTCACAGATTCTCCTGCACGCCTGATGTCCTTGACAGGGTTTTGCATCACACTTTCCACCCGTTAGTCCTCACACCTCTCTATATTTACTCTGCATTCCATCAGCTGCCCTACTTTCAATTCTGGAGTAAACAAAGGATGTAAAAATGTTTCTGATCTTACACCAACGTATTTACATTTTAGAACCATAATATTACAAAAGCAATTCACAAAAAAAACCTGTCTGTATTTCCTACCCTTCATGTTGCAAAGCAAACTACAGTGACTAGGGCCCAAAATATATGACAGAAAATAAATGAATGTAATATATATATTAATATATAATAAAATACAATTATATCCGTATTAGAAATAGACTGAAATTCAAAAAAGCCCATTTTCCCTTTGACGTCGCAATTCTTTTCCTTGATTTTATGAGTGTGAGAAAATAATGACAGAATTTTCATCATTCTCAGAAACCAAATCTGGAAAATGTGTTTTGTAGGTTTCACATAGATTAGTTAGTGTATTTATACCTAAGCCTTTGCGTAAGGGACGTTTCAGTATTGGAGTTTTTTTCATGCTGGTCTGTCGGTGAGATTTGCGGGAAGATAACCCTTTTGGTAGTTTTGGATGTGTCTGGGCCTGCATTTTTGTAGCTGATGCACCTGCCGACACTTCATTAAAATGAACAGACTGCCGCCTAGTGGTGTGGACTCTGGTTGAGTTGATGGAGTTTGCATGAATAAGTGAGCACTGCACTGATACATCACAGCAGGAAATGTGGGAAAAATCTGCCGTTTGCGTCCCTGCATCCTGCATTATTGGGGCATTTTTCTCAGCATTCCCATCATGTGTTTGTTTTTTAATCTGCAGATGAGAAAGAAGAAATGTATCTTGTATTTCTCTCTAAAGCTTACTTTGCTCAAACTGTCTGAAACTTTTAATTTTACCTCATTTTGAAAACCCCAGTTGGATTTCACTTTTTGTTTGCAGGGTGGGGCTAGTGAGGGTGCTGATGTTGAATTGTTCACTGACAGGAAACAGTGATTTTTGATGAGTGCATCTTCAGTGTGTAATATTTGTTCATTTGAGCAGGCATATTCCTGCAACAAATGAAAGAATCTTAAAATAATGTTGTACTAAAGTCTGGCCATGTAGCCATTGAAATGTCTTTAAAAACAAATCTTAAAAGGGATAGTTCACCCAAAAATGAAAACTCTGTCATCATTTACTCACTCTCTTGTCATTTCAAACCTGTATGACTTTCTTACGCAGAATACAAAAGAAGATATTATTAAGAATTTTCAAAACAAAGGCAATGGTGGTACCCATTTACTTCTGTTGTATGTGCACAAAACCAATGAAAGTCAAATAGTCAATGGGTACCGCCGTTGTTCGGTTACAAACATTCTTCAAAATATCTTCTTTTGAGTTCTGCGGAAAAAAAGTCACTTACAAGTTTTAAATGACAAGAGGGTGAGTAAATGATGACAGAATTTTCATTTTTGGGTGAACTATTCGTTTTACATATCTCAGTGTTTCTTTTGACCAAAAGGAGGGAGTATATACCAATGCAGGAATGCATTGACGGCTCATGAGATGGAGAAAAAGGCGAGACATTTAAATCACACAGGAAAGCATGCTTTGTCACTCCAGCTGTACCCTGACAGTGTACAGAACTGTACCTTTAAACATTTTTGGATACATTTTGGTACATTTTTGTACACTTTTGTTAGGGTATAGCTGGAGTGACAAAGCATTTGTACCTTTATAGGTCCATTCCTGTACGCTGATTTTTCTGTGTGAAGGATATTTTATTGCATTAAAGCTTTTTTAGGCATTTAAAATTCTTCTAAGTATTTCATTTAAACCAAAAGATTTGTCCTGGGCACAATTACTTTTAGTTCCCACAGAGAACTAAATAAAACATTCATGTATCAAGAAGTTATTTTTGTTTCATTTGTTAAAAATGTTCCTTGTACAGTAATCACCAACAGGAATTATCAATGTACCCAAGTGCAACTTTTTAAGATTTAAAAGTATAATAAAATGTGTATAAATATATAGTAATAATATGAAATGTTTAATTTGATTGGGGAAAACGTATGATAGAATTATAATAAAAAATTATAATAAAATTGTTATAAATGTATAGTAATAATATGAAATATCTATTTTGATTGGGGAAATCGTTTAGATCCATTTCTGATGGTATTGCCAAGCAGAGACTCTTTTCTCAGTTTTTCTTACATTTAATATAGTTGACCTGTATATTGTTTTACAGTGGGTTATAATAAAAACGTCATAGTTCAAAATATTGATGCTCTGAGCATGTCATCAAAATATTGATGCTCTGAGCATGTCAAGAAATTATGCAACCTTCCAAACTAAATGTTCTTTATACCTGTGTTAGGAAGTGTCCATTTCGGTCCATGTTTTGTGATCCATCACTGTTTCTTGAAAGAAAACGATGACACAATCACTATATGATACAAACAATGTTTTTTAAAGAACATCTATTTACAATCAATCAAAACACTAACTTTATTCTCATGGAGGAAGAAAGTGACGTTTCCAAAAAGATGTTCTCAGTGTGAGGACTTTCTATAAGCAATAAAAGAGGAAAACTTAGTAAGGTTCATTAACTGAATGGATTGCTTGTGATGAGCCTTATCTCGACCTTTATGATCTCTGTTACTGAAATCGATAAACAGTGGCTCTTCCTGCTGTTCACTGCTCTTTAAAGGGCTGGTTGGATACAAAACCGAGTGTGCCGACTCATCTGCTGTGCCTGTGCTGTGACAGATGATAATTATATTGTTATACATGGGTCAGTAGTTCAAATATACAGAGACATCAACTGCCTATAGCATGCCTAATCTCTTTTATTGCTGGACATTGGAATATGATAATAACAGTTCACCCACTTTGGTAATGTGATTCCAAACTGAGTTTCAGCCACTGGGCTGCTCTGCAAGACATGTGCTTCCTTTGCTACATCTGTCCATGGATTAGCTGGTTTTATTCGCTGAGAGAATGGCACAAACTGAAAAAAAAAAACATTTCCAATCAGTGGTTTTAATAAAGTACAAAAAATCTGATTTGAGCAACCTAATATGTACAAATAACAGATATATCATGATCATCACGTGCATAGTTTACATTATCATAAGAAAATTTAAAAGGTGCATGTCATGCACAACTTGCTGCCATAATGCTAGGGTGTTGTGGACAGGGCTGGACTGGGATGTTAATTTGGCCATGGCATACATGTCCGATTCGCAATTGCATTCGCGTTCCATGCATACGCGCCCGATTCACGCTTCTAATCCGTCCATCTCTATGGCTCATGCGTCCGTTTTGGCCCAAAAAGTACATCGGCACACCAGGAAAATGCTCGGTATGCCCGATGGCCAATCCAGCCCTGGTTGTGGATGATGGACAGGGTGATGCTAATGCTTACTGACCTAAACTGTTTAAAATCTCTCTAAAATTGGTCCCTAAATATGGGCCTTTTTTCATTATAAATCTAGAGGATTCTAGTTTCAGGTATGATCATGTGGCACGTGTCTCCTTAACAAGCTTTATGATCCATTTCTCTGGCACAAATGGTGCAAAGGTGCCAATATTTTGTTTACTTTCAAAATATGTCACAAGTTAAATGCATTGTGAAAGCTGAGTTACACAGTGTACCTTGATACTGTCAGGGTCAGGGTTCTCCTGAGATGGCAAGGACGAAGACACATGTGATGCAGGTCTGGACTGAATACTAAATGGATCTGGCAGGGAGCTTACAGTGTTCAGGATGTGAGGTAGGTTTTCTGAGCCACTAATGTCAGAGAGGTTCGATTCAAGCAAGGGTGAAAGCTAAAACAATAAAGAGCAGAATAAAATGCTGTTTGGTTAAAGCATTGAAAAAGATGTAATGTAATAAAGGTCCGACACTACTCAACTAAATACATGTAATTTGTAGTATTGGCCATTTTTAGTCAAATTTACCGGCTTAAACTTGAATTCTTTAGCAATCTGATGTTTTCTGACTTTGAAACCAGGTGTATCAACATCTGAATCGGCACTGTCAAAACCAAGACCCATGATTTATGGTCCATAATGAACTTATTAGGAAGCATATGTCATACAGGTAGATGGAATAACATGCTTACGTAGCCATATACTGTGGCTGACTGGTGACCAGGTTCAGTTTTGAAGGAGAACATGGGCTCATTGGTAATTCTAAGGGCTCATTTAAAGTTTTCTTGGTCACTTTTGCATTAAACAAATTCATTTTAGGTTTGCCTGAAAGTCAAAGTATAACACATGACCTTCATTTTTATATAACGTTATTTTAAGGTTATTAAAAGATGAAATCATGCAGATAAAAGACAAACAATGTTCATACTGCTCTTTTATATTAACATGCATATAAATTAGTCACAGAATTTAATCCAGAAATCAACAGTGTCTACATTCTGAGGGAATCAGGTTCCGACCTTGCTTGTAAATTTAGAAATGTTTAAGTACCAGTGTGCGTTTTCTTTGATGCTATCTGATTGACAATGAATAATGTCAGCAGGTCCATATTTCCAGTATTGTTTCCATTTGGTGGGTCAACATTTTTGCAATTTGCCTTCATCCTTTGTTTTTGAAAAAACGCCTAGAATTTAAAAAGAGAAATCACACAGACATGCTCTCTGACAGAATAACATACTTGTACACGTAAACATAACCGTTACTCCAATCCAGGTTTATGCAACCAATACAGTTAAACTCATATTTACAAAATTTTGAAAGACTGAATACACTACCCTTTGTTTCATGGTGTCTTCTTTGTTCTTCATAAACCTGCTCCTGAAATGGGTTAGTTAAGACACATTTATAACAGACATACTTAGACCTAACTTGGGCTAACGTTAACGTTACTTCATTTTAACGATTTAAGTTAAATGTTTTTCATATCAACTTCTTTGGTTTACATTGTATAATAAAGTCTGTAAACAATGAGTTTTAAGTTATCTTGTAAGATACTTACCGCGATCCTCCGACCCAGTTCATGTTTTACAGTAAATTGAATAGTCTGAGGCGACTTAAATAAAAAAAACGACGTGCTTTCTTTCTCTATACAGAAACTAAATGACAGCGCCCATTTTTATTTTGTAAGGAGTACACCAGAAATATACGGGAAATAGGAATATTAACCAACAGTAATTACTACATATCAATACGTAAGTTATTAATACGTGTAGGCTACTAAAAGCAGCTAGGCTAATACATGCGGGCTAAAGTTTGCGCGAGGAAGAAATCAAACTTTTGACGGAAGCTTGTTGTAACGTCACAACCAATTGATTTAACTTGTTAAATAAAAAATAAGAATACGATGCCCAGAAGGAAAACTTCAGCACATTTTTTTCGTGGCCAAAAATAGCCAATTGTTTTATATTAAAATATATTTATCTATTAATTTTTTAATTGTGATCTGATCTGACCCTTTAAATTTACACATTTTTAGGTTACCCGACTAAACAGTAAAACATGATTAATAGTTTTAAAAATGTTTAGTACCTTTGGATAAATGATCTGCTAAATGAATGAGTGTAATGTAAATACAATAACTTCATACCGGTTGACAGTTAACTTAGATGTGTGATAGATAGATAGATAGATAGATAGATAGATAGATAGATAGATAGATAGATAGATAGATAGATAGATAGATCCGTTTTAAACGCGTCAAGTGCAGCAACCAATCAGCAAGAGCATACGATGGGGGCGTGGCGGCCTTTGAGGAAACCCGGACTGACGGTCACGGAAACGTTGCTAGCGAGTGGTGTTGTTTCAATATCACAATGCCATGAAGTTATCTGTTTATATCACCTTTTTGATGCATCCATAACCTTATGGAACTAGTTCGGAATAGACTAAAGATTGCAAAACATTTATTTTTGTAACACCAGGACAAAAAATGAGCAACATCCTCCATGCGACATCTAAAGTGAGATGGAATCAGAGCACTGCGGCGAAACGAGCGGTGTTCCTAGCGGCCGCTGCATACGGGGCGAAAACGCTTTACCCCATCATCTGCAAACAGATAAATCAACGCAAAACACAAAAGAACAACCCACACGCAGCTCGGCAAGAAAATGGATTGATATCATCAACACATAAATCCGCCCCGGAGACGATTTCGGGTCTTAATAAATCGCCCGGTGTCAATGCGGAATTCTTCAAGCAGGTTCTTGAGCTGGTTAAAATCGTATTTCCGAGGTTCTTAACTAAGGAACTGTTTTTGCTTAGTTTGCATTCACTGGCTCTGGTTTCAAGGACGTTTCTGTCTATTTACGTGGCTGGTTTGGATGGTAAAATAGTGAAAACGATCGTAGAGAAGCAGCCGCGGAGCTTCGTGATCAAACTGATGAAATGGCTTCTGATCGCCATCCCGGCTACATTTGTGAACAGCGCAATCCGTTATCTGGAGTGCAAACTCGCACTGGCTTTCCGCACGCGCCTTGTCAATCACGCGTATAAAACATATTTTACCGACCAGACCTATTATAAGGTCAGTAATATGGACGGGAGGCTGGCGAACCCAGACCAGTCACTCACCGAAGATGTGATGATGTTCTCGCAGTCAATTGCGCATCTGTACTCAAACCTCACTAAACCGATCTTGGATGTGATACTTACTTCATATACATTAATACAGACTGCGAGATCTCGCGGGGCGAACGCGACCGGACCGACCCTCCTGGCCGGTCTTGTCGTGTTCGCAACGGCGAAGGTTCTGCGTGCCTGCTCGCCGAGGTTCGGTAAGCTGGTGGCGGAGGAGGCGCACAGGAAGGGATACCTGCGATATGTGCACTCCAGGATCATAGCCAATGCAGAAGAGATAGCCTTTTATAGGGGACACAAGGTGAGTATTTAATGCGCATGTGTATGTATTTATAAACATACACGAAGACCGTAACAATGTTGTTTCTGGAGCTCAGTTGGTAGGGCATTATGTTAGCAACGCAAAGGTCAATTCAGTTACCAGGGAACGGTATATGTATTTAAAAATGTATAGATATAATGATAATACGATGAAAATTATATCAAAAGAATTATAGCAAATGCAGAAGTTGTCTTTCTACAGATGATATGGGTATATTTATGGGGGTGGATATTTAGATGACGCAGCCTACGTTGTTAATAGATTTATATATAAAAAAACATAATGCAAATGGCATGTGTAAATACTTTAAATATGACATGATGGGGAAAAGGTTACAGACCATAACATACTTGCAATGATGAATATATGCATACAGTAGAAAATAGCTTACTATAGAAAACATGGGGTGTGCAAGATTTCATTTCAAATTCAGTTTAATCTCTCCAAGTTCCTGCCGATAACTAGGCACTTGCTATTTGAAAGTCATTAAAGAGACTTTCAAACAGCATATGCCTAGATCAGCATCCTTTGGCTGTTGTCATACATCATTTTGCCCATGGCAGGTGGAGATGAGGCAGCTGCAGAAATGTTATAGCGCCCTGGCTGAGCAGATGAATCTCATCTTGTCCAAACGTCTGTGGTACATCATGATCGAACAATTCCTCATGAAGTACGTCTGGAGTGGAAGTGGTCTGGTTATGGTAGCTGTGCCCATTATCACCGCCACTGGCTTTGCTGACAACGGTATGGTAATTCTGTATGCCATCTCATGTCAATTTTATTGATTTGCTGATGTCTTTTTTGTCTGATTGTTTTTTGTTTGAGGTGTCAGACTTAATTTCAGTGTTTAATAGGCAAAATGTCACGGTCCACCTTCTTGTTTATGAATTTCTAGTCATGTGGCAGGATCGTGACAGAGCCCTTTGGTTATGTGTGGAGAGAAACATATTATTGTCCTTTTGACAATAATATGCGTTCTCTCCAGTGTCTCGTCATTGGCCACGCCCCTCTCGTTTCCTGTATTGTTTCCCCAGCAGTGTCTGATTACCCTCACCTGCCCTGTGTCGTTATCCTTCGTTTGTCTTTCCTATATATACACCCTCATGTTTCTTTGTCCTGTGCTCCTGTATTGCATGTGTATGTGCTTGTGGAGTATACCTTGGCGGTTGCTGTGCCTAGTCAGTGTACCTTGTTTTGTTTGAGCCCCTTGTCTCTTGTCATGTATGTTATATATTCTTCTCCGTCATTTAATCAGTAAGTTTGAGTTATCCTGTTCTCTTGTTTTGCCCCCTTGTGGGAAGTCTTTTGTTTTATGTTTCCATATGAGTTACTACCGTGTCTTGTTTCCCTCCATTGCGGGGTTTTGTTTTGTTATTAAAGTCTTATTTTGTTAACCCCTTGACTGCCGCTGCCTGCATCTGGGTTCTTTTCTTCTTGCCACATTCGTGACACAAAATGTCAGTGCGTTTACATGATAAACACAAAACAACTCACCGCTCTACAGCTACCAGGTCTCTGATAACCGCCAATCTTTTATTGATTGTTGGATGGGTATTTAAAATGACAATTAAAGTTCCAGCATTTCTGCACTATACTATGAGTAACCTAAGCATGTTAACAGCATTTTGCTCACAACATGTTGTTTCATATCCATTTGCTTTTAAAGAGCTGGCTGATGGTCAGACACAAGTGTTGGTGAGTGAGAGAACAGAGGCCTTCACAACTGCACGCAATCTGCTGGCTTCAGGAGCCGATGCCATTGAAAGGATTATGTGTTCTTATAAAGAGGTAAAATGCATATTCCTTTTTTTTTAAATGCATGATCATCATTTATTATTGTCCGATTCGGATAAATCTTCATTATGATTGTTCTTGATATGATCACTGAACACAAGAATATGAAGAAATAAGTATAACATCATTATATACAGTACATGTAACATTATATGTAAAGCAAAGACCAAAAGATCTATGAAACTAGATGGATAAGGCTGTAGTGCTTTCTTGAGCTGAATCGTGGCTGCATGTGTTGGATCACCACAGGAACTAAAATGAATGAAAAAAACTAAAAGGATGTGATGTCACAGATCAGTGAAAGCTAGGAATCTTTGCAGTGTTGGTATCAGACTCACTCTCTTTTGACTAAGCCTGTTGGGCAACTTAATCCACCATCTGTTGAATAGAGAAACAGTCAGAGCCATGCAGCATACAGTATGTAGTTTGACAACATGCTACCCCCAACCAATGCTTTAAATGACATTGTGTTGTGCTTATCACACAGGATGATATGAAGGAAATACTCTAAATGGGCTGAACTACTTTTTTCACATGCTCAGAGTTTGCTTGGGCATTTATAGATGGTTGCTATGTGGTTTCTAGGTGGTTGCTAGGGTGCTCTGCATGGAAGAAAGGTGGTTAAATGGTTCAAAATAGGTCACACCAAGACTCTGGCATATTCTGGTTCCTCCTTCAATATAAGTCTATAGGAATTTGTTGTCTGTTTTATCGGCTGAAGTACAGTATGGCACACCTCTCCTCTGCAAGTCAGTTTCAAATGCAATTCATGACAAATTATTTGCCAAAATGTGTTACTTAAGATTAAACCTTTATGGTTGAACTCTTCAGCCTGAGTAGGAACAAAAGTAGAGAAGACTGATGAATCTTTTCCAGTTGACTCCACTGAGTTCCCAAAGGAAAGCGTTATGTCTCTTGCTGAGCCTCTTGGGATGTGGTGTGTCTGCTTAAACAAAGAAAAACACTTGCTAAACACTTCCTAACACATGCTTTGAATCAGATTAGGAATTCTGCCCCATGCAGAAGAAAGGATTGATCTGTTAACGTCAAACAATGGGTTTGATTAGCATTTTTGATGCAGGCTTCTAGTTTCAAGATGCAGAATTTTTAGGTCACATGTTTACATAAGTATTCCAAATGCCTGGCCACTGACCTTGAATCTAAAAGCAAGCTATGTTATCTGATGCTAGATCTTGTTGTTGGGTCATACCAACCTTTAATGTTTTCTTTGTGTACTATAGGTCACAGAGTTGGCTGGTTACACAGCACGGGTACACAACCTGTTCTTGGTGTTCGATGAAGTCCAGAGGGGAATATACAAACGTTCATCTACTGCCACGACTGCAGGGGAGATCACAAGCGGGAACCAACCTGAGATGCACATTGATGGTCCTTTGGAGATCAAAGGTAGTTCTGCTGCTTTTGTCATGCTCTGTCTTATTCACATACCTTAGATGATATACAAGTATAACCTATTAAGACACGTTATGCCAGATTAACTCTTACATTCTTCGGTTCCAAACCCAAATCGGCTGACAATCTTTTCAAATACTGTATATTTTACCAAATGGTTTTGCTACTCTTTTTCACAAAGAAAGGAGACAGGGAGCTGATGAGTTTAGTAATCTGTATACTTGTACTGTATTCCAGGATGTGTAAAATGTGTTACAGCAGGTGTGAGAACAATGACCATCAGTCCCAAGAAATGCGACAACCAATGATAACAGAAAGATAGACAAATTGATTTTTAAGAACCACAGATAAGACCATTTTCAGTAAATACCATGAAAATTGAGGACATAATATAGTTCACAAAGTTCAAAGCTCATAAGAAAATGCATGCAACCTTTGGTATTATTTGTGACAATGACCTATTGGCCACAATAAGTGTGACATAATACAGTGTTCACTTTTGAATTCATCTGTTTCAAAAAAATATTCTATATTCCAGAATTCTGCCTGATAAACATATTGTTTCTGTGCACTCTACAGGCAAAGTAATAGATGTGGATAAAGGTATTGTTTGTGAAAATGTGCCTATAATCACTCCGAATGGAGATGTGGTTGTATCCAGCCTAAACTTCAAGGTGAGTAAAACAACAATATAACAAACTTTAAAATTGACACATAAACATATACACAAAAAAAAGTTTAGTTTAGAAAGTTTTCATTCAGTTTCATTGCAGTATTGATTATAATTCCCCACACAGCACTGACATAACCTTGTGCTACTAAGCTGGTATTAGTGGTTTTGCTAAAGCAGGCATCTATATTACTGTTACTCATACTTAAAGTGGATGTAACACACGCAGTTTTTGCCAATCTCATATTAATCTTGAGTATCTATAGAGTAGTATTGCATACTTCGTAACTTCGAAGACTCTTTAGTTTGATTACATTTATAAAAGACAGATACAGCTGTACGATTATTTCCGAAAACAGACAACCTCCTAAAGGTGTGCTTTCCGGGAGAATTGTCCAAAGTTGTTACGTAAGGGAATTTCATATTCGAAAAAAACTTCCCGAAACCTATACGAACGCTGGGGTAGTGTATCGAGCACAGAAATACTACGTTATACGTCCAACTCGTCAAGCATGAGAAGCCAGCACTTTTAACATTGTAAAGAAGTCAGAATGCATGAAACACTGTTGAACCACCCCTTTAAGGTCAGGGATTTTTAACAAATTTTTGGTTCATACTGTAACTCATCCTACCCAGTTTGCCTCAAATCTTGTAACTTGTTGTGAACAGGTGAGCTTTTTCAAGTGATTATATGTGTGGTTTTGAAATCACATAGATTTACACAAGAATGAATGTATGCTTTGCACTTGCATTTAAATCATAAAATGTTCAAGACCTATTTGATGTGATTGGATGTACCTGGGTCTTGTTTACAGGTAGAGGAAGGTATGCATTTGCTAATCACAGGGCCAAATGGATGTGGGAAAAGCTCTCTTTTCCGGATCCTCAGCGGCCTTTGGCCTGTGTACGGGGGCCTACTTCACAAACCTTCACCTGAGCACATGTTCTACATCCCACAGAGGTATGTGCAACAGTAATTATTCATAGGAACGCTGATACAAATCGGTTAAGACGCAAATAAAAAAATGACACACAAGCTGTATTCTCATTCACCATCTTAGCGATGCATTTTGGGACTGACTTGTTAGCGATGGATAGATGTTTGTCGAAACAAAGAGTCTTAGTTCCTTTGGAAACTGCTTTCGTGTAGGAAGAATCTCTATCGTGATGACTTAAAATGGTGTCTACTTTGCAGATGTTGCGCCCTCAGTATTTGACCTGTGCAGAAGACCTGTAACCAGAGAGAGAGACAACGTAACTAAAGCTCTATGAACTGCTGAGTGACAGAAACCAGAGTCCTCAGTAGTGAAATATTTACAGTTTCCCGCAGGTGCAAGCGCAGCCAGAGCTCAGGAAGGCAGTTAATATTTTATACTCAGGCTGATGGGAGAGAAATGGAGAGACACCAGATCAGCTATGATCTTTGTAGATCTTTGTAGCTGTTCCTTGTTGGTTGAATCATCACTGGGATTTTGTGCAAACAAAATGATTTTTTTTTTCCGCTTCTGACAAGGTAGCAAAACTGTGAAGTGATAAATTTAGAGAAACATTTTCTTTCTGAATTGTATTGTCTTCTAGGACACAATTAATTTTCAATGAGTTATGTGCGGACTAGATGCTCTGTCATGTAACAGAGAACTTTAAGCAAAAAACTTTTTTCACCACAGTCTGACCCTGTAAATATAGCACATGCATAATTTTTGCTAAGGTGTTATTCATATTCCCAGGCCATATATGTCCATCGGAACGTTACGGGACCAGGTCATCTACCCTGACTCTCTGGACGACATGCATGAAAAGGGTTACAGAGACAAAGACCTGGAAGTTATTTTGGACATTGTCAATCTAAACCAGATTGTTACTCGGGAGGGAGGTACGTATGCATAATTCTTGCCTGGCAATTAAAGCGTCACGAAACCTCCGCTTTCAGCTACATTCTACCTCACTGTCGTTTTTGAAAAATGCAATTAAATTGGGCGTGAACGCTGTGAGAAGAAGAACCACCGGCGAAGGTTCCGACATGGGAGGCGGGCGTTCTAATCACAAGGCTCTGTCATGAATAGTTAGGAGAAAGTCTTCTCATTGGTCAAGAAAACACAGTCTCATGAATAAGGATAAGTGAATGGTTGAAGGAGGGGAGACGAAAATGAGTGACTGAATGCGCAGCTTGCGCAATATAACATTTCTGCGCATTAAATTTATAATACGCAAAAATTATATATTGATCAGTTTGACAGTCGCACCGGTGCGACCATTAAGAAAAACTTGTCACACTGTCAGGAAAATTTGTCGCAAAATGAGACCATTTAGTCGCAGTCTAGCGTGTCAGAGCATTGGTTATGATTTCCGGACGGATCAGGCCTTAACTTAACATTCTTAACGAAAAAGTTGTCAATCGTTCTTTTCATGTTCTCTCATCATCTGCGGCTACATCCACTCTGTTTATCTGACGGGCCTAGGCTACTCACCTCTCTGTCCGACTGCAGCACAGCATTTCCAAACGTACACATGTACAGGAATATCTGGACCACGGCCAATCAGAGGGGGGTCCGCCCTTCACTATCTCTGATTGGTTTAGACCACGATATGGGCCTAATGTGTCTGTTGTTGAGCCACAGGGAGACTTTCGCCGAGACTTTTTTCCCTCGAACGGCTGGTCGCACCGGTGCGACCTCAGATTTTTTTTAGTTGCACCATTGAGAAATTAGGTCGCAAGAGCCCTGTATACTAT
The DNA here is from genome assembly GCF_024868665.1 of Triplophysa rosa. NCBI lineage: Eukaryota > Metazoa > Chordata > Actinopteri > Cypriniformes > Nemacheilidae > Triplophysa > Triplophysa rosa. The sequence continues at coordinate 13,853,821 of NC_079913.1, forward strand.
AGTACATCGCCACGTCACATCTTTTGACGTTGGCTAGATGAGGATTTTAAACCCGGAAGGCAAAAATAGTGCTTGGGTTTCGTGGTGCTTTAACAACGTTCCCACATTGTCACATCTATTCTTGGTTCACATAGTGAATACAATCAATTATTTTACATAAATGTCTCAGAATAACAAAATCTGAGGTACAAAGACAGGATCCATACGCAGATAAAAATGTTTAATAAATCCAAACAATAGCACATCACCATGATTTTGAACAGCATGTACCCATGAACAACGACCAGCTAGAGACAACAACAAACACAATGGTAAATACTTTATACACATGATAATGATTAGGGAAACACAAAACACCTGGACACAATTAGTGCAGGCAACATGAAAGAACTACAAAGGCCATCAAAATGACTACAAAAGGAAGTGACAACATAACACTACAACCTTCAAAATAAAAGACCAGAATGCAAACTATGATAAAGCAGTAAACATATTACTTGCAGAGTGCACTCTATTTAAAAGTAACACGGTGCTAGTAGTAGACAGTTAAAAAAAAACGTTAAAGATGCTTGTCTACCTTTTATATTGATCATGGCAGCAATATTTAAATAATGGAGAACACTGTTATAACTTGACACACATCCAGAGCTGTAATGGAGTCAAGTTTACTTTTTCAATTTTTAATTTGAAGAGCCTAGATCACAATAGTGGAGTGATGCTGTACAGTCCCTGGTGCATCCACAACCTACAGCAGCAATCAGAACCAGTCTGCATAATGGGCCATTGTTCAGTGCAAATTTGCTGGGAAAGTTTGTGGCACCTAGTTTGCATAATTCCTGTTGTTTATTAAACACTCAATTTACACTTATGCGTACAAATAAACAACATCAACATAACATTTTCTGAGCTACTATATCTGAATATTGTAACTCAATTCTCCTAAACAACTTTAGAGATACAAAGTTGATTCTTGACAGCAAGTATGAACACCTTTTAAATCTTCAGAACTATGAACTGGAAGCCTCCAAGCAATAACATTTTCTTCTGGTGTACATTTTCAGGTTGGGATGCTGAGCTGGACTGGAAAGATGTACTTTCAGGAGGAGAGAAGCAGCGTATGGGCATGGCACGCATGTTTTACCACAAGTAAGACATCTTAATTTATACTGCATTTGTTTGTCTGTATTTACTGGTACATTATGTTGAAAGCTTATAGAATGTAATTTAAACCTCTCTTTAGGCCCAAGTATGCGCTGCTAGATGAGTGCACCAGTGCTGTCAGCATTGATGTAGAGGGTAAAATATTTCAAGCTGCAAAGGATGCTGGGATCTCTCTGCTGTCCATTACTCATAGACCCTCTCTATGGTGAGAAACGTAACACTTTTTCAACAAAACAAAAATACGAGGGACCCTGCTTGAAGGAAATGTGTTTCATAGTCTTTGAAAGAATATTCACAAATATATTATAAATGTTCCAATGGCCACAAAAATTATTTATGTATTTTTGCAATATATAACAAAATATATATTGCAAAAGAACACATAATAGACAAATTATGAAAGGTTTAAAATCAATATACTATTTAAAAGACACTTTCTGGTTGCCATGTTTGTAAAACATGCTTTCATTTTATGCTGCTGGGACACCTTTGTGAACTTAAGGGGAACCAACTTTATAAATACACTAAACTCACATATGGAACAATTGGCTAAAAGTCATTTCTACCCTTGTCCACAGGAAGTATCACACGCACCTGCTGCAGTTTGATGGAGAGGGTGGCTGGCGGTTCGAGCAGCTGGATACAGCCACACGGCTCTCTCTGACAGAGGAGAAACAGCGCTTAGAGTCTCAGCTCGCCGGCATCCCTAAGATGCAGCTCAGACTGAATGAACTATGTAAGATCTTGGGTGAGGATTCGGTCCTAAAGACAACAGAACAAAAGGATGAGGAATGAGAAATGTGCTTGATATTCAGGAATGCAAAAGATTCTGTACTTAAGTTTTAACATTGATTTTAACATTCGGGATGTATACATTTTTCTCTATAGTGAAGCAACTTTAATTGTAAAAACTTCTAAAATCTAACTTAATTTTGCTTTCGTGTTTTATTTTGCTCTGTTGTTTTACTTATTTTGTTTTGCTTAGTTTTGGCACTTTATCCAAGCTTGTTTTAACCAGGAATTCAACTGTAAAAATAGTTTTCATGTTTATGTGGACGAAGAGAAAGACTCACATGATGTATTTTTCTTGAATTGCTTCGGTTAGGTACTTTCAAGTATTACAACTCTAAAGTTATTTTGCTGAGTTTCCTCATATTGTTTATTATAATTATGTCTAGTTTTTTATAAATACCCTGAACAACTTACCTGTGGTAAAACCAATATGACAATATTTTTTATACACATACAATCCACAGAACAATCGTTTACAGAATCGGCTACGAAAAGAGATATAGATCATTGTTTCTGCTTTTCTGAACAAATACTGTATGTTCTGTATTTTTTTCTTTGTTCTTATGTCTCATGTCAGATTGTATAATTTGGTTGTTTGGCAATGTATTGCACATATTTGTCTTTTTCAGACTGATATACTGTGAAATTTGTCTAACATATCTGTGATATGGTTGTGTTCAGTTCATTGTATTTTTAGCTTCTTAATTTTAATGCTTAGGTAAAACATTTGTAGTGTTTATTTTTTACCAACATAGCTGTGATGACCAGCAAGATACCATATATTTTCTTTGCCAGCAGATAAAATAACTACAAGATGCAGGATAGCACCAACATTACTGAACACCTTCAGATTTTAATTGGACTGGGATGGCTACTTTTACACTACTAAAAAGGATGTGCTTAAATGGACCGCATACATTTTAGCCAATTGCTATGGTGATCATACCAGAAACAATTTGTAATAATCAATTATTACCTTTATTATGTCTATGGAAGATGTTGACCTCTGGGTATTAGGTCTTTCATTTGGGGGAATGTTTTAGTTAAGATAAACCCAAGGAGTAATTGTACTTCCTAATGTACAAAAATACAACATTAAATAAGCAGTGAACAAAAACGATTAATTTATACTTGTTTTATTAACTCAATGCCTGTCAGGGTATGTTTTGTACTTTTAATTATAATGTGGATGAGACTTGACTATCACGTATGTAAACAATCAATAACATGTAATAAAAATAACAGAACCAAATAAGTTTGTTTGTCTGTCTGCTTACTAAAAATACATACAAACTGTCAAAGGTCTTCGTTGGACACACGAGTCACATTATTTTGTGTGCAGTTACTGCACGTTGTCCAGATGGAGGTGCTCTACCTTTACATTACAAGTTTTTATCTTTTCTGTATGTAAACCGAAGCAATGCTGTTTTGCATTGAGCTGTGGTGCTCATTAAGCATGTAGGTAGGAGAAATAACGAAGAAAAAAATGTTAAAATTAGCAATAGGCCTACATAGTAGTACATATGTAATACAATACGCATGAATATAAATATATATGAGTATATTATTATTTTATATAATAAGCATTTATCTGCTTATTTTTTACAATTATTTAATGTAATATTAACGTTTTTAAGTAATAGCTACTATTGAGATATATTAGCTCATAATCGCAGAACACCTAGTAACATAATAAAAATAATAAAAATGAAAAAAATCTGACGATCAGCGATTTGGTTTGTTGTAGGGAGAAGGCGTGGCCTAACGTGCATTTCGATGACGTACCGCTCCGGGGGAGAGTCTCTCCTCAGGTCACACAACGCGTGTGTGTGTTAGAGCAGTCAGTTATCGAACAGTACTGCACCGATCACGAGATGTTTTGTTTTGTCTTTTATCATTTAATTTGCAAGAGAGCAGCTGTCTGGATTACTCGCGCTTCATAATGGCCGAATAGACGCCCGGAGAGACGCCGTGTGTGTATCTGCTGCTTAAGCCGATCAAGAAAAGGAAAACCATCTATATTTATCCCGTGTGTCCTGAACGGGATCATGTCTGCGGGACAGGACGAGAGCTCAGTGCGCGTGGCTGTCAGGTATATAATCTAAATCTATATTTATTATATTCATTCTACGGATTTATTATGTACTCTACAGGAGTGCCGACAGAGTCTGTCTGACGATGCTCCATATGGGCCCGCCTCTAATGTACCTGCTACAATATCATCATAGGGCCCAATGACAACATCACCACAGGGTTTTATGTTCGGCACAAGCTCATTGTGTTTACATACTGTAACGTACTGTAAGCGGTTTAGACATTTTGGTTATATAAGGTTTTTTGCGTGCATACGGCTTTTACCTTACTTTTTAGGTTGTCGCTCTGAGGCCTTATGTGGTTATATAAACATTGCGCTTATATTGTATACAGCAGATAATGTAGAAGTGTAGTTATGGTAAAAAAAATGATGTCATGTGTAATGCATGTAGGCTATGATCTACATATTCTATATAGATTTTGTTTTTTGTTAGAATTTTTTAACTTTAACTTTACCTATGGTAATTTCTAAGTCTATTAGATAGATGAAGCCATATTATATTATATTGTGTATATCGTTTATCAGTATACTATATATATATTATATACTCATGTTATTATTTTAAACTCTTATTGCCATTTCAACTCCAGATCCCTTTCAATTCAATTCAATTCAATTCAATTCAATTTAAACAACCTTTAAAAACAACTTTAATGCCATTAAAATGTCTTACTTGCTTGATCCATATGTGTACTCGGTGAATATATCATTCATTTTGCATATACGTTCAGGACTGTCATACTGTTCAGGACTATCTGATAATGACGTTATTAAACAAGTCCTTTTGTGATCAGACTGAAAGGGTATGCAGAATGCTTCTTCTTAAAAACAAAGGCTTTCTATACGCTCAAGTTTCATTGTTCTGATAAGTCTTAGGATCTCTGGTTACTGAAGTTGACAGACTTTGACCTGCAGCTCAGTTTGCTTAAAGTCTGGTTTTAGGCCTAATGTCATTCACTCCGCCTCTTATTCTTCTGTCACATTTCTATGAAGACATCCTGTTTGCCTATAAAAGCTTGTCAAAGATTGAAAGGAAGGAGTGGGAACTTTGAATGTATCTAAACAGGTGCAGGCCTCTTTGCGAATCCCGGAGGCACCTGTATGATCTGGGAAAACTGTATGTGTGTAGTGCTTAATAATGTTTATTACAAGCAATGTTTATTGCAAAGGCATATAAAAAGGTATATGGGGTGTACAAATTATGTTTACAGGAAATAGGTAAAGTTGGCTGAGAAGGTCTGTACATACTGGTCTGTAGTTTTTATGTTGTATTTTTACTCAGTGGGCATATGGGACAAAAACAGATCAATTTTGTATTTTTACTCAGTGGGCATATGGGACAAAAACAGATCACATGAGTAAAAACAGATTTTTTAGGGCATGTACTAAGGTACCAGTGGTATTCTTAAAAGTACAGTCATACATGCTTAACACTTGTTCTTTCACTAAGCTACTCGGGCTCAAAAATAGCAAATTGGATTTCCAAAAGAACAACTGGAATTTTATATTGGTGAGCTTTCGGTCACATGACAACGCACTGCGTCCTTGCGATGCATAAGCTCCATTGAAATCAATGGATTTGCAGAGTTCTCTGGCATAGTGCAAAGGTGCACCCTAAGAACTTGCTCGTGTTGACATATCTCAGACATTATCACACACACACAACAACACCCCCTTTGGGTTTCAAAGCACAGACGCCACAAAGTTTGTTTAAGCTTGAATTGTACTTCGAAATCACTTTGCGTAACGTCTTCAAATTTCAAGTATCAGTGGAATTTCTCTTCACAAGGCATGACATCAGTGTTTTTTGGTCTGGTTCAGCACCTAGAGACAGTGGGACTCTTTATTTTCTTATAAAAGGAGTCGATGATGACTGCCTTTGACAGAAACCTAAACCCACAAATCTGCTACAATAATGCATACAGTAGGAATCTATCATTTTTCTTTTTGTTAGCGACAGACACTGCCGTTTAATTATAGTGTAACCAGTGACAGTGTTTTTACTGTGGAATAGATGAGATTTAGGAAACTTCTTCTACATTTTAGTTTATCCAGGCTTAAATGACTTGTTGATACAGTACCAGTCTCTACCTGTTACACTGTTGCCTTTCAAAAGCACTTCATTTGTCTTGTGTTCGATTCACATCAAATTCATTAATCTGTTGTGTTCGTAACTCTACTTCAAATAGAATTCGGATGCTTGGATGCTTCTCTTTGCGAACAGCATAACAACTCTAATAGTGGGGAATTCTGTCATGTTATATGTCTGTTCATTAGTTGACAGACTTAAACCTGAAACAAGGCTATTAGACAGCTTACAGCATACTTGAATAAACCACTACTAATGGGCCAAAAAACAGGGTGCTTTGTCTTGCTATTCTCAGATCAACTTTTTTGAGTGGTACTTGCCCATGCAAAAGTCTTTGCCACGGTTGTCAGGGCACTGTTATGCTGTTGCCAAGGTCTTTTGAGTGTTCCCTGAGTACGATGTTTAGATGGTTTCTAGGGTGTTCTGGGTGGTTGCTAAGTGTTGGTTGTTGGCAATGATATGTTGGTCTGAAGGTGTGGCTTAGGTCTATGGAATTGTTTGTTTGTTTGTTTGTTTGTGTGTTTACCTATTAGATTTTACACTTAATCTAATTACTTATAATTGTAACTAAAAACAGTAAGTTTAAGTATTCATGTTCATTTTCATGTTCATGGCACAGAAGGAAAGTTGCGTATTTTTGAAACACTTAACCATAACCATTTAACAGTAACAGTAATGATTGCCTTCACCAAACATTTTAAAACTAAAGGTACCCCTTTCTATAGGAAAGCAGTTGGAAGGAATTGTTTGTGTACCTTGTGCAGGTCATTGCACTTGAGTTTTGCAACTGACACTCTGGTGTGTATGAAAAACAGCCAGGCAGACACCACACTGATGAGCTTTCTTTACTGTATAGTTTATTGAAAGACCTTTAGAAATGTTATGGTTCTAAGCTTATAAGACTTTATCAATGGTACAGTATATTCAGTATCACTTGCATGCTTGAGTAAGCCATTAATAATTAAAGCCATTGGGCCTAACAACAGGCTGCTTTGTCAAATTACTCTCTGAGTCAGTTGAATTGGTCCAGGGTTTATATTGAACATGATACAGCATCATGTTTGGTTTTGCCATTTGTTGCTTAGTGGTTCACTTTTTTGACCTCTATTCTATTTAAAATGTTTACTCAGAAGGGCAATTGGGCAAACATTTGTTATTGAGTAACTCAATTGAACTGAATATTTATACCCCTTTCCCCTGGTTAAACCACCATAGTTATGAGATGAAAAACTCCACTTGATCATAATTTCAAGTCATGCATTTTGATTACACAGTGTAACAAATTTTTGTTTCTTTTTATAGTTCTTGTACAATTCTGTGGTGCTAATTATTGTGGTAATATTTATTTTCATGTAGCATCAATGTTTTTATGGTATATTTAGCTCATACGATATATTGGTATATAAAAAAAAAAACTGTAAAAATGTTCACATATTTTAAACATTATTTTCCAATTGTCACTGTCAGAAAATTCTATAAATTTCTGTAGCACAGGGATGGTGGGATGAAGCGATGATGGGCGACTATGTCTGGAACTTGGTTCGTGAGGACAGTATTATATGGAGTTTCTATAGACCCAAAACTCACGCGCATGGAATCCGTGGGCACACGCGCGATGCAAACGCGCATGATGATAACCACGCGCGGAAAGCTGCTCCGCGAGGGCGCATTTAAACTCCGCGAGCGAGCAGAACAGTATCCGCAAGCGGAAAAGAATTATCGCGCGGGCGCATTTCTGCTCCGCAACTCTGTGTTTATGTCCTCATTCAGCGCAGACGCAGACAAATGTATGAGCATCACGCGATAAACTGTGCAGTTCATTCAGGCAGACACGCAGAACAGCCAGATGACATGTGAAAATAACAAGATTTGGCATCCACAAGTCTGCATCTAGTTTGATGGACTCAATGCAGCTGGAAAACAAGTTTCACTCGCAAAATAGACTAAAACTAAGTAAAATAGCAGTTCACCATTTCAATAAGCTATCAGTTATTTATCACCATGAGAAATACGTGTGAACAGACTAAAATGTGTGTGTGAGACTTGAGAACCCTGTAACATGAATAGAGTTTAGCGGGCTGTGCGTTAGTAATAACGGTCCGTGGGTAAACGCAGTGCTCCGTGTGTACTGTAGTTAAATGGATTAAACAAAGCTTCGAGGCAACAAAAATTGCCTCGATGATTTTTTTGTATTCGAATTACTCGAGTTACTCGAGGAATCGTTTCAGCCCTAATTTGTTTGTGTTGCGAGAATTTGCAGCGCGTTTCTGTATTTGTTTGTGGTGCGAGTATTTGCAGGGCATGTGTCGCCAAACTAATGAAGATGCTTTCTGAATTTGCTGGTGTTTTTTCTGCTTTCATGTGTTTTCTTTGGTTGCAGCGCGGTGACACCTACACTGTAAAAAAAAATTGTTGTTTCAACTTAAAAAAGTAAGTGTTCGTGCTGCCTTAAAAGTTTAAGTTCAGTAAACTTGAAGTGTTAAGTTGTCTGAACTAAGAATAAAGTTGAATGGACTTTATAAAACAAGTGAAATGAACACTATTAAAGTAAGGTCAATTTAAAATGTTAAGTTGTCGTAACTGAGAGAAAGGTTGACTGAACTCAACAAGTAGTGTAATTTCAAATATTTTTTTACTGCAAATCACTTTCAGAACGTGTTTTCTTTACAATTGTGTCATATTCAATTCAAATTACGTTATATTAATACATAAAACATACAGTGTCATACTCAACTCAACTCAACTCAACTTTATTTATATAGCGCTTTTACAATTTTCATTGTTACAAAGCAGCTGTACATGAGACACATTGACTACAAGCAAAACAATCAAAGTTGTACCTGCAAAAACAAGAAAAGGTTGAAAACACAGAAGACAGACACACCCACACACAAAACACTCCACACACACAACACGCACAAACACCAACACACACAGACACAGAGACACACACACACACACACACACACGTACGTACACAGACAAGTACGCACACACACACACGCTCAGTGAGAGCACACATTTAGGATAAAGGAGAGAGAAGCACAGGTCAAATATAACAGATAATAAATTCCTATATGCAATATTAATTAAGTAAAACTTTAAGATTCTAAAGCAGCCCCCCCGGTCAGGCAGATAGTGCAAAAACAGTATGCAAACGGTGGCGAGGAACCCAAAACTCTAATCGAGAAAAAAAACCTCAGGAGAACCCAGGCCCAACCAGGGGATTCCAGTTCCCCTCTGGCAAAAGCTGCTGCCTCTGCACAAGCTCCAGAGAGCTTGCACAACAAGGCTAAATAAAATAAATAAACTTAATAATAAAATAAATTATAGTTTAAGATTATCATTAATAATCTAATAGCATTTGAAATTTTGTGGTGAAGACGTGTCAAGAGACCGCGTCCTTCTTTATCCAGCTCTATCATCTCAGCTCTTGTCAGGTCCCCACTTCCCATTCTCCGCTCTACCATCAGGTCAGGCCATGAACTGCATCCTGCTCGCTGTGGTAACCTTGGAACAATGAGACAAGACTGGCTGAGAGTAGAGTACTGTTCTGTACTCTTTGATGCAACAAGTACATCAGTTGTGTTTTTGGTTCCGGTTGATCTAACTAATGCAGCCTAAACCCTCTGAAGATTTATATTATGGAAGAGTAGTGTATGCAAGATTAAAAAGATGCGTCTTTAGTCTAGATTTAAACTGACAGAGTGTGTCTGCCTCCCGGACAGTGCAGGGAAGACTATTCCAAAGTTTAGGCGCTAGATAGGAAAAGGATCTACCACCTGCACTTGATTTTGAAATTCTAGGTATTACCAACTGACAGGACGCCTGAGAGCGTAATGCACGTGAAGGACTGTAATACAAAAGGAGTTCATTCAAGTACTGAGGAGCTAAACCATGTAAGGCTTTATAGGTAATAAGCAAGATTTTAAAGTTAACGCGATGCTTTATAGGTAACCAGTGCAAGGTTGACAGAACCGGGCTAATATGTTCATACTTTTTTGTACGTGTAAGAACTCGAGCTGCCGCGTTTTGGACCAATTGGAGTTTTTGTAATAAGCCTGCAGGGCAACCACCTAACAGTGCATTACAGTAATCTAGTCTTGATGTCATGAATGCATGAATTAACTTCTCTGCATCTGAGATTGACAGCATATGACGTAGTTTAGATATATTCTTAAAATGGAAAAACGCAATTTTACAGGTGTTGGCGACGTGGCTCTCAAATGACAGATTACTATCGAATAGAACGCCAAGATTCTTTGCTGACGACGAGGGTTTTATGGAACATCCGTCAATAGTTAAACAGTATTCTTGGTTGTTACTTATAGCAGTTTTCGGTCCAATAAGTAACACTTCCGTTTTGTCCGAGTTCAGTAATAAAAAGTTGTTACTCATCCAGTTTTTTATATCGACTATGCATTCCATTATTCGATGGAACTGCTGTGTTTCATGAGGCTTCGAGGAAATATAAAGTTGAGTATCATCAGCATAACAGTGAAAGCTAACTCCGTGTCGCTTTATTATATCTCCTAGAGGTAGCATGTATAATGCGAAGAGCAGAGGCCCTAAGACTGAGCCCTGTGGTACACCGTACTGGACTTGCGATTTGCGTGACACCTCATTGTTTATTGCTACAAATTGAAAACGGTCGGATAAATAAGATTTAAACCATTTCAAAGCTATTCCCTTAATGCCGACATAATTTTCGAGTCTATGTAGGAGTGTGCTGTGGTCAATGGTATCGAATGCAGCACTAAGGTCTAGCAGCACCAATAACGAGATACAACCTCGGTCAGACGCCAATAGCAGATCATTTGTAACTCTGATCAAAGCAGTCTCTGTACTGTGACATGCTCTAAATCCAGACTGGAATTCTTCATTGATGTCATTCCTTTGGAGGAAGGAGCATAATTGAGTTGAAACTACTTTTTCCAGAACTTTAGATATGAAAGGTAGATTCGATATAGGCCTGTAGTTCCTTAGTTCTCTAGGGTCGAGTTGGGGTTTTTTGACAAGGGGCCTTATAACAGCCACCTTATATGCTTTAGGCACATGTCCTAATGTCAGAGATGAGTTAATAATACCAAGAAGAGGATCTATAATTTCTGGGAGCATCTCTTTCAGTAGATTTGTAGGTATAGGGTCTAGTATGCATGTTGTTGATTTAGATGATCTAATAATTTTAGACAGCTCATCTTGATCTACGGTATAAAATAATTGCATTTTCTCCTTAAGGGCGCTGTAGTTAGTTTGTTCAGCGGGTTTCACTTCTGATTGCATTGTTATAATTTTTTCTCTAATATCTTGGATTTTATATGTGAAGTAGTTCATAAATTCATCACTGCTATGCTGATATACAGGATCAGAAGTCACTGACGATTTATTTTTTGTTAATTTAGCCACCGTGTTAAATAAAAACCTAGGGTTGTGCTGGTTTTCTTCTATTAGTGATGAAAAGTAGGCGGATCTAGAAGTTATTAGGGCTTTCCTGTATTTTCGAATACTATCCTTCCATGCTGTACGAAATACCTCTAATTTAGTTTTCTTAAAGTTGCGCTCCATTTTTCGGGCCGCTTTCTTTAGAGCCTGAGTGTGTTCATTATACCACGGTGTGGGGCTGCCATTTTTAATCTTCTTTAAACGTAGTGGAGCAACTTTGTCTAGCGTTACCGAGAAGGTGGAATTAAAATTTTCAGTGGTAATGTCAAGATCTTCAACGTTATTTCTCATGATTTGAGACAATTCGGGCAGATTATCGAGAAACGCATCTTTGGTAGTTGAAGTTATTGTTCTACCATATTTGTAACAATGAGTTTTATTTGCAGCCGTAGGCCAGTGAAGCAAACATAATACCAGATAATGATCCGAAATGTCTTCACTCTGCTGAAGGATTTTAACGTCGTCCACATTTATACCGTAAGACAGTATTAAATCTAAAGTATGATTACGAAGGTGAGTGGGTCCTGACACATGTTGACTAATGCCCATGGAGTTAAGAGTGTCTTTGAAAGCCATTCCTAAGGCATCTGTAACGTTATCTACGTGGATGTTAAAGTCACCAACGACAAGGAGTCTATCTGCGGCCAGTACTAGTTCTGATAAGAACCCACCAAATTCTTTAATAAAATCTGTGTGGTGCCCTGGAGGCCTATATACAATAGCTAGAATCAATTTAAAAAGAGTTTTATCTTTAGTATTAGGTGTTGAAACATGAAGAACCATGACTTCAAAAGAATTATATTTAGAGTTCGACTTCTGGGAAATGCTAAGAGAGTTATTGTAAAGTGCTGCGACACCTCCCCCTCTGCCTTTTAGACGAGGCTCGTGTTTATAATAATAATCTTGGGGGACAGATTCATTTAAAGCAATATAATCATCTGGTTTTAGCCATGTTTCTGTCAAACAGAGCATGTCTATTTTATGATCTGTTATCATATCGTTAACAAAAAGTGCTTTATTAGAGAGAGATCTAATATTTAGCAATCCGAGTCGTAACAGTTGATTATCTGTATTTTGTTCATGTTTAGTTTGTTTAACGTTTATTAAATTACTTTCAAGAGGTTTACGCATTATTTTATGTTTGCTAATCCGGGGGACAGACACAGTCTCTATTTTGTGATGTTTGGGAGAACGGATTACTACATGTTGTACATTTTGTGTATTCTGCGACGTGAGACGGCAAGCAGACAGTTGGTTAAGCCATACTGTCTGCTCCCTGACCTGGGCCCCAGCGAGTCAAGTTTTAGCATTAGCATTAAGACTTTTTGCCATATTTCTAGACAGGATGGAATTCCCAACCCAGGAGGGATGGAGACCATCTCGTTTCAACAGGTCAGGTCTGCCCTCAAAACTCTTCCAGTTATTTATAAAAACTATATCATTCTGCAGGCACCACTCAGACAACCAGCCATTTAGTGATGATAATCTGCTACACACTGTAAAACCCTGTATTTATCGGGTTTTACACACTGTAAAACCCGATAAGTTAACTTAACTCAGATGAACCCACACAAGTTAAGTTATTCTTTTATTAAATAACCATAAAACATAAACAATACAACGGTTTCCCAGATATAGCTACAATGTGGCAAGGTGTCTGTATCCTTGGCATACATCCATGTCCAATGTCCACATCATCATTCAACGTAACATCATTCAACAGTAACACACTCAAACTTTACATTAAAAAAAACAAGTATACTTTTGTAAGCATTTGTAAAATATTTTCAAACAAATAAAAACTTGACTTAAACCTTACACATTAACTTGTAATGGGCCTTAACTTCTCATTCTGCATACCCACAAAGTCTTTATGGACAGTCAAATTTGTTAGACAACTCGTTTGGGTAGCCTATATCCAGGGCCTAAATCACAGCAAAGAGCATCAGCCAGTCTGACAATTTCTCTGATGGGTTTTCTGTCAAAACAAAAATAAGAAACATAATTATTAATTTTATAGACTTCAGCAAAATAAAACTTTAATATTCATTGTAGGTCCTATTAAAGGGTTAGTTCACCCAAGAATTAAAATTCTGTCATGGATTACTTTTCATACTCAAGTCGTTTCACAACCATAAGACCTCCATTTATCTTCAGAACACAAATTAAGATCCAAAGTCCAAGAGCTTGGCGGAGAGTAAAGCTGAGGAGAGGAAATAATTGAATAAAGTCATTCTTTTTATTGTGCATAGATTATACAAGAATAGTGAAAAATATCAACTGTTTTCCATGATTAACCGACATATAAATTCTCAACAGTAAGCTCACTTTCATACCATATCTTCTGAAGAGTGACCCTCAAACAGTGTTGGGTGTAACTAGTTACTAAGTAATTAGTTACTGTAATTTAATTACTTTTCCCTTGAAAAAGTAAAGTAAGGGATTACTCTTGTTTTTTCTGTAATTTAATTTAATTACTTCTGATGTAATTAAAGTAAATACTTTGTGTAATATATGTGTGTGCAGAAGAGGAATTTACATCAAAATTCAAAGTCTAACTTCAAAATCCGTGCTTTAATGTATAATTCTCACATTTGTAATTAATAATAATACTTTATGTAGTTTTATATTATTTATTTGAATGAATTAAAAGATCCGTTTCATGTCTATCCTTGAATCACTTAACTCATCAAGGTTGATGTAGGATATAGAAAGTAATTAGTAATAAGTAATTAAATACTTTTTGAAGAGAGTAACTTGTACAGTAATCTAATTACATTATCAAATGTGTAATTAGTAACTAGTAATTCATTACTTTTTCAGAGTAACTTACCCAACACTGCCCTCAAACATATAGACAAGGAGACCACGAAGAACAGTGACCCATCTGATTTCGGACGTCAACATGCACCTTTAAGAGAGAAGATATTTTTAATTCACTGTGGATAATAATCACACAGCCATATAACAATTTACATCACCCAAAAGTTCAACCAAAGATAGCCTAATCCAAAACTATCTGTAGTATGTTAATCAGGCATCAAAAAATGTTACCAACTAACCTGGAGGTCATAAATCCAGAACTTCTGTGCAGTGTGAGTCGCTTTTACCTGAACAAGCTCTTAAGTTGGTCACAAGTTGTTCCAACACAAAACAAAGGTGTTTTTTTCTGGTTGATGTTTGTTATTCTGTAAAGTTTAGCAGAGATACAAATATGGGTATAAGAGAGTACAGTGTATATATTTTATTAATGTTCTAAATTGAGAAACCATAAAAAGAAATTAACTATAACATTCAAACCATATGCATGTCAATTAAGTTAGTCAGAATCATTTATTATCAATGTACCTAACAGTTAACTGAAAACTCCACGGATTAGCTGGCTGCTTCAGTTTTCACCTGAAAAGAGGCAGGATAGAAAAGTTAGTTAGGTTACAATTTTTGCAAAAACACATTATCAATGTTTACTTAATTTTACTGTACAGTTTGCTTAATAAAATAAATGTTAGAAGTTGAAAAGCAACATAAAAATCAAAAGACATAAGATTGTGCTGCCTGATTTGGGTTAACGTTAGTTTTGAATGGGAAGTAATTTAGCACAATCTCAGATCGTCAGAACAATCTGTGGACTAATAATAATAATAATGATAAGCTTTGCTGGTTGGACCTGAACTACATAAAACTTTATTCTATTTTTGAATTTTACCTGACACATATCTACTACTTTAAGTTTAACTAAGTTTTAAGTTTGCTAACGCAAGAAAAGACGATTGTTTTTAACTTTAAACTTAACAACAGACTCAAATAGATGCGAGACACTGAAACCCAACTATGACGGTGCTGTTTCAAAGAGATTTGTCGCAAACTATCATCTTAAAACGTTAACGTTACTCGAAAATGCACGCAAAGTAACAGCTAACGTTAGCCGTTTTGGGCCTCAAATCAATCACTGTCGTCCGCATGCACAAGACATTTGCACTATGTAAAAGCCAGATAATTTAAGCATAGTTATTTTAACTAATATGTTTGAGTTCAGTTGACTCATACTTTTAAGTCTGATAAGTGCAGCCATGATAAACTTAGATATTTGAGTTATCTCAACAAGTTAAATCTAGAGAAGTTAACCTAACTCAAAATGTTAAATTGTAAGTTGATAACTAATTGGCGCAATCATTTTTTACAGTGTAGCGGCCACCGTAGTAAACCCTAAATTTTCTGCTCCTATAAATTTCAGTCAGGGGCAACAGTGCTCCTAGTAAAAAATTGAGTCTGGACCCCTGTCATAAAAAACAAAATGATCAAATGTACACTTCTGAAGTTTGGTAAAATGTTAAATCACGATTATTTTGCTCAAAAGTTTTATCACGATTAATAAACACGATTATTTTGCCAGTTCAGAACTTTTGTTTTTAATGTTTATTAGGCCTATACTTTACAGCCAATGAATATGTTATAATCTGCTGCCATTGAACTTTGAAGCTATGTTTCAAAGCACGCAATCAATCATCTAAACACTCCACCACAAGAATTTTGTGACCTTCGGAATGAAACCTTGCTACTCCATTTTGATTTCTTGTTCTTTTGTTTATAAATCATTGGTCACTTTTCATGTTTGTCTGTGGGTTTTGCAAAAAAGTATTAAAATAGTAGAAATGCAGTGAAAAAATGTTGTGTTTGTATTTCCTGTAAAGTGCCAGTTTAAAAGATACAAGTTTTGCAATGATTTTCTGACCTTATCGCAGTGTTTCTCAAAGTGTGGGGCGGGCCCCACTAGTGGGGAATAGAGGGGAAATGGGAGGAAATTTTGTCATTTTTGTGCCCATCTCTATTAATTCCTTTATTTATTGACCATACACTCAAAACATTGACACATTTATTGGTAAGTCTAACTTAAAACAACATCGGACAGTGAAGAAAATTTCACATGAGCCATAGTAGCCTACGAGAATGATTTCACGTCGGAATGTAAATTGAAGCAGAACAAAAACTTTATTGTGGAGAGGCGGTAATGCGTATAAAAATTAGCAATGGATACGTTTGTGACATGGAATGAATAGAAAACTGGAGATTCAACACCAGCAGACTAGTGTTGTCACGATACTGGAATTTCTAACTTCGATTCAATACCTAAAAAAATATCGATATTCGATACCATTTTCGATACCACGGGGAATAAACTGCCATAGCAATAAGGCCCTAATAAGCAATAGCAATATAAGCCTTTTTAATTTTTATTTGAAGTTAAATTGAACAAGACTAGACAATGAGGTATATATTTTTACATTATTTATTAATTGTTAATCTAATGTTAATTTTACGAATACATTTACTATTTAAAATCAAAGTTGTATTTGTCAGTATTAATGGACCAGACCCTGTTGAAAAAACCAGCCTATGCTGGTTTGGTATGTTTTGATGCTGGTTTGCTGGTTTGTGCTGGTTTAAACTGTTCATGTGCTGGTTTAAGATGGTCATATGCTGATTTAAGATGGTTCTTAGCTGGTTTAAGATCAAACCAGCATCGATCAAAACATACCTTACCCAGCATATACTGGATTTTTCAACAGGGGAGCTTACATAAATAGTTGTATTTTTTAACTAACATTTAAAAGAGATTAATAAATACTTGAACAAATGTATTGCTCATTCATTGTTCGTTAATGTTAGTTAATAGCCTACTGTAGCGAGGAAGGCGGGGCGAGAGCCGTGGGGCGAGTAAGGCGGTCGCACAGCTGACACTCGTTGCCACTTACGCCGCCGGCCCCGCCTTACTCGCCCCACGGCTCTCGCCCCGCCTTCCTTGCTACACCTACATTTTTATTTGGCTAAATTGGCTTTTATTCACATAGGCCCATACTGTAATCATTGATCAGCGCACATATAGACAGAAACGCAAACTTAAACGCAAGAACTGTTGCAGAGACTCCGCACTGGACATCTTTCTAACATTAACAACGTTTAACCGGAGCGAATGAGACGAGTCGATGAAATCATTGAACAGCGCACATACATAGAGCGCTATGGTAAACACGGAAGTGCAAACGTGTATCACACGCGAGAACTGTTGCGGAGACTTTACCCGCACCAGCATTATTTCAAACATCAAATTAACCGGAGCGAACGAGACGAGTGGATGAAATCATTGATGAGCGCACATAAAGACAGAAACGCGTGCATTAAACATGAGAACTGTTGCGGACTGTGTACTAACATAAACAACATATAACCAGGGCGAACGAGACGAGTGGATGAAATCATTGATGAGCGCACATAAAGACAGAAACGCGTGCATTAAACATGAGAACTGTTGCGGAGACTTTGTACTAACATAAACAACAACCAGGGCGAATGAAACGAGTGGATAAAATTATTGATCAGCGCACATACATGGATCGCTATGGTAAACACGGGAAGCGTAACGAGTGTGCACCATGCCAGATGTGTTACTGAGACTGGCCATCTTTTCTAACATAAACACGATTTAACTGCCACAAACGAGTCAAGTATGTGAGAGGAGGCGGGGCTCTGTTGTTATGCGTTCACGTGCAGTGTGTGTTAACTCACTGTCGGAAAAGAGAAAGAGAGCGGGAACGCGCAGCTGATATCGATACGTGGGACATGGGTATTGGAACCGTTTCAGATTCTTCAGTATCAATACTTATCGAAATATCGATATTTTTGACAACACTACAGCAGATTGTGGACCACAAGTTTATAATTTTGTTGGGACGATTGGGGATGGGTGGGGCTCGGAACCTTTCCATACCTTCAAAGTGGGGAATGGCAGAAAAAGTTTGAGAAACACTGCCTTATCGGGAGTTTTGTGCTTGCTTTTAAAACATTAATATCACAACGATTATGATCAATTAATTGAGGGAGGCATAAATCATTATCACGATTAAAATACGATTAATCATGCAGCCCTAGCTTCACATATAAAGTATTTACTGTATCCTTATTACAACTACCATGGACAGAATTGTGGTTAATATTTTTTACATTTACCCTTGTTACTGTAAAAAATACAACTTCAAATTGTTCTGCCAACAAAGGTAAATAAAGTAACTTGAACAAAGTTTTTTTAGTAGAAGAAGAAGAATGTAATATTTTGAGTACGCTGAACAAAATGAGTCTACATGTGGTACCAACAAAGATTCTTTTGTTGACTGTACTTAGATATCTATGTGATTGTCCAAAGCGCTTCAAGAAGTTTGACCAACTTGCCAAACTGTGTAATCTCAAAAAACAATTCTAGTGTTTGAAAGTTCCCAGGATGCATTGCAGAATTTTCAATTCGCCGGTTAAAATGATTGCTATTAAAGTGCCTGCTGGCTATATTTTTTGTTTTTGTTGTCATTGTAAGTTACCTTTAGTATTTAGAGTTCCTTTTTTAACTATATGATGTTTGATGATTGTTACCATGTTTGAGGCCTGAAGTCGCAGTGAGGCCACTACTAAAAGTTTAAAACACAAACAGCTTAAGCAGTTACTTAAGTAGAGTGTGTATATAATAATAGAACAATTATATATTAAAGTTATATAAAACATAATCTTTTGAGTTGGGTCAACTAAGTCCATAGTTGAGTGAACTCAGAAATTTGATTTTAAGTTGGTTCAACATTTTTTTTTTCTATTGACAGTCATGTGACATTACTCAGTTAATTGAGTTAGGTGAAATAATTGGCCAAAAGTTGAGTAAACTCAAAATTTTTTGAAATTTTAAGTTAACTTTTCATTTTTTTTACAGTGATCGCAATTATGAAAAAAGTGCTTTTTTTGTAAAAAATGAAATGGGTGAAAATGGGTGTTGATTGAAAAACATGTTTTAGGTTGACAATCAAATCAAATTCTGGATTTACTGTATCTTTGTGTGTTAAAGTCAAATAATCTCACAATATGTTAAATTGTACCTGACAACACTTTATCATTATGAGATTACTGTTGCGAATCACTTGTAAGGCTTATTTTATATGAACTTGTAATATATATATATTTTTTTAATTACAGTTTTAAATATTCTTTAAACTGCTGCTTAGTGTGCAACCTCAACACAATGGGCCAGTTGCATAAATTTAGCCGCTAATTTAAGACTGCGTCTTAACCACTAGTCTCACTGACTAGCAATTAGTTAGGACTAATCAGTCTTCCTTTTCACATTTCAGTTAGACCAATCTACCTTTTTATGAAGGTTTTAATGAAAGAAGTTATGACCAGTCTTGAAGAAAAAAATGAGATGACTAACTTCTAAAACTAGTCTAAGCAGTTTATGCAACTGGCCCAATTACAGTACATCACTACTGTACTGTATATTAAATCAACATAAAGGTAATATTTATTCTTAATTGCATGTCTTATTGTGAACTAAAGGGAAAAATAATAATGTAATAACTAACAATGTAATGACTTTTTTAACGGTTTTAACCAAGCCCTCTTGTTTTTCAACCCCTCCTATCTTACCAGGCATCATGAACAGTCCTTTCATGAGGCACTTCATTTTTGGTGATAAGAGTCCCGCCCTACATTTTATTATTTTTTATTTAAAAATCGGTTTCACTCGAAAAACATTATTACTAAAGTTAATGAATGATGATTCATATTTTGTCTTTAACAACTACTAGTTCAGTTCAGATCTGTATACACAAATACAGTTGTCACTATTTGATATTTCAGAGTAAATCCTCAGAAAAGTATTGACAGCCGTATTTAGCTGCAATATGTACATGGTCATTGTGTGGCTGATTGGAATGGTTATAGATTTTTG
Source organism: Triplophysa rosa (assembly GCF_024868665.1). NCBI lineage: Eukaryota > Metazoa > Chordata > Actinopteri > Cypriniformes > Nemacheilidae > Triplophysa > Triplophysa rosa. Next base: position 13,874,161 of record NC_079913.1, read on the forward strand.
AAAAGTGGGCGGACTACATTAAAATCAAGAGTTCCACCTTCTGTCTTTGCTGAATGCACTCAATGCATGGAGTGCTGCCTACGTATTTCCGGTAAAATTTCAGGGGGCGGGAAAGCTTCCGGGTTGTATTCACCCATAGCAAATGTGCTTTACCAGCGCTCGTTTTGGGGGGAATTAACGTGTAATATAGATAAGTGAAATACATCGTATTGTTAAAATACTATATATTAAACATGTAACGGTGCTATAATACAAAACTTTAATTTAGTCATGACCTATAGCGTTTAAATACACACGTGACTGTGGTTATGTCAGGCATGGCTGTGTCGTTTTATGAAGCTTCACAGAGATTTAATAATGTTCCGAGCATGGATTTACATTATTACAAGTAAGGATTTAAACCTTAACTGGTACTACAGTTTGTTGTCATCACGTTAAGAGTGCAGATGTGATTGAGCCACAGCACGTCAGCTACTGAAGATCAAATGGTCTATTGGTGAAAACGTTAAAGTTAGCTAAGGCTAAAGAATAAACGTAACACTGTGGATACATACATTTGGTTTTATTTGTACAAATTGTGATGTAAATAAAAATAATGTAAATATATACTTAGACATTAATGTAATGTACATATTTGTTTCTGTACGTAATATGCATTATATGTGCTTGTGCAGTCATCCATATCTTAGTTCTTAGTGTGTACTTTTTGTGTGTAACTATTTATGTATTAATGTAAGCTTGTATATAATAACTGATACAGAGAAATTGTCTGGTAAAATGCAAATACAAAAACTATTAAATACGTCAAACAAATGCTTTTGATTTAACTAAGGTTTCATATTGGAATATTGTAAAGTGAAATATTTAAAATGATTAAAATGAATGGACTATATGAAATTCTCACAATACACAGTAAAAATGCTCACTACTTATTTCAAAAGATGTCCCTGTTCTTCTCATGTTATCCCGGCTCTTAACCATTTCTCATATTTCTTGTGGTTAACAGTACTACTTTGTCTGTGATCTTTGGAAAACTTCACAAAATTTAAACGATAAATTGAAGCTTAAGGTCAAAGCTATCCTTTGGTGTGTCCTGTTCCTAAATTTTGTGTCTTCTCTGACTTCATCATAATTCTGAAACATGTCGTCCTCTCCCTGATCACCTGTCATCTGATTCTGACTGGGAGCTGAGAAAATACATATAGCCTAGTATTAATGATTTGAAAATCACACTCGTAACATAACAATGAGGTAAGTGAGAACGTTAAAATTTATTTTAAAAAATCAATGTCATCAACTTAAGGTGAATTGTGTAACACAACAAATTAAAAACCGATTCAGTATTTAAACAATATACATTTTATGAGCCAAGCGATGTCTGTTTCTTTACAGCAAACCTGCATATTAGAGCCATATGACAGATGTGTCTTACCGGGAACTGTGTTATTGATATCTGGTCAGATTCATACAAATTTGTTGTTTAAAGGTAAAGGTATTTAACGGCTGAAAATCTTTGATAAACTCCGTGTAAAGATGATGCCATTCAGTGTTATCCAGCCTTAACGTTACGTGTTACATGCTAATAGCAATAGCATCCAAGCTGTCCATGTGTTTTTAAACGTAGTTTGAAGTACTTCTCCATTTTAATTGACAGGGGGCAGCTGACAGTCTCACAATGCTGACGAATATCGTTTATTGTAATCCGGCAAATTTTGTGCAAGCAGCGAGTACAAATATGAATCTTCTCCTCTGTCATGTTCACAGCTCTAGGTAGAGATGAATGGCTTCCCTTGGGGCAGCGGATGTGTTTTCGCCCCCTGAGTGTAAACGCGGAAGTGGCCGTGCATTGAGTGTATTGGATTTTGTTAAGGTTTGCTCATGACTATTTATGAAGGAGTTAAATAGAAACAACCCTGAGAGACATCTGTCATGTTAATTCATGATTCAACACAATCACGTGCACAAAGGGCTGGGTGGTTTAGTGTATAGAGATGATGGCATTAGTGGACTTCTTCAGATAGATGGGTTTATGTTTACTCATGCACATAAGACATCTGTTAGCGTGTTAAATGGCCTTTTTATAAAGCAAGACTCAATAGCCATTATTTTGAAAAGTCAAAGCTGCATTCACTACCGTTCAAAAGTTTAGAATCACTTGACCGAATTGCTTTTCATGATCTTTTAATCTGAAATCATATCTATGAATGTTGAAATTAGTTATGTAGAGAAAACAATTTTCCTGCATAGATCTGTATTTACTCTTGTGAAACTGCATTATTCTTGAGATATTGTCATATAGTATACAGTATAAGCATAGACGGGCATAAATATCCTAGAGCCACTAGATGAATGCATTGTTTGTGTCAACCTTGTTACATTCACACTCTTTTGCGGTTTAATGCTAAAGAGGTGAAAGTCACTGATATTTCTGTAATAAAGTTGAATCAGTCAAATAATTTGAAAAAGTTGAATATAAGCTTTCAGGCTGGAGTGTCAAATTTGCTGATGTGTACAGATAATGTGTACAAACAGACGGTTCAAGAAGTGACATCATGTTCATTTTATCATATATGTTTGTCTTTTAAATATACTGTAACAGTAATCACTCATAAAGGAAACAGATTCTTTCCATTTTTAAAATGTTTTGGTTATGAGCTCATATGCATGAGCGGTTGTTTTGCGTCCATGTTTTCATTATTGGTCATTTATTTTTCCCTGCTTGACCCATGGGGCGGCAGTTGGACACCTTATGTTTCCGTCCTGTCCGTGACCTCACGTGTGCAGTGAGACCTTTGATCCAGGAAGTGGTGATCGGGCTGTCAACCAGTGTGGACACTTTCTGCATTTGTGCAACTCAAACATACTTATTTCACACTTTCTGATAATGCACAGCTGATTGTGCAAAAAATCCCTCATTATTCCTTATACTCGAGAGACATTTTTATCCTGTTAGGACGAACACTCACTGGATATTAATAGGCTTAGAAATGCGATAGCATGATTCTCTATGTTACAACGTGTAAGAAAATAGGCTTGTTTGTACCTGTTCTTTAAAGTTAATTTGCAAGAGAAGCTCTATTAGTAGAAGAAAGGGATGGTGACAAAACCTGTTTCATGATATAAGTAATTACATTTCATGCCAACGATATGCACTGTTATATAGTTACATATAGAATCCCAAGCCATGTCCACCTCTTTTATGTTTATTTTTCTCCATGTTTTTTTTGTCACACCCAGTCTCACCTGCCACTCGTTTTAACCTGCAGAAACGCTGCATGTGAGTTGACCACGCCCACTTATTTTCTTTTTATTTTTAATCAGGGACAATGCACATTAATAAAACATACAATATGTAAAATGCACTAGATTTAGCCAACACTGGCTAATTTTCATCCGTAGTCCCTTTTTTGGCAGGTTGATGTTGAGGATATTTAAATACCATACACGAAATAGAAAAAACTGTTGCTGTTGACGTTTATTCCGTTGCAGAGGCATACGCCGTAATACCTTGCAGCCCTAGTAAAAACACTGAAATCTGAAATTGAAAATTGAAACAACATACTTTGAATAAAACCATTGCAACTATAAGATATGGCTTAAAGGGACAGTTCACCCAAAAATAAAATTCTGTCATCATTTATCCACCCTCAAGTTGTTCCAAATCTGTATAAATGCTGAACACAAAGGAAGATATTTGAAAGAATATCGGCAACCAAAGGGATCTCAACCCCCATTTATTGCAATTGTAGGGATGAGATCTGTTTGGTTACTGACATTCCTCCAAATAGCAGAACAAAGAAATTTATACAGGTTTGGAACCATCTGAGGGTGAGTAAATGATGACAGAGATTTCATTTTTAGGTGAACTATCTAGGGATGCACAATAAATTATCGGCAATATCGGTATCGGCCGATAAATGGTCATTTTTAATGTTATTGGTATCAGACGATAAATGGTCATTTTTAATGTTATCGGTATCGGATGATAATAAAATTTAGCCTGATATGTTATAGCCGATAAATCATAAATAATTTCCTCTGGTTAAACTTCTTCGGCTGCACGCTGCTCACAGTTAAAATACAGTACAGTACATTATCTTTCTGTAGTGATCATTCACTTACTGCTATTAGCAAAACATTTTTGATGTAGGTACAGTATGTAGATAAAGTATTTATAAATGTGTAAATTATAGGAGCAAAAGCATATTGTTTGAATTAAACTGCTGTCTGAATGCTTTCTGTTTTGAGACCTGTTAGACACGTGGCTATAAAGAAAACATTTCTGGGTTGCTCTGGAAGAACATCTATAATTTGTTTATTAAATAAAAAATATACCAAAAAAAGGTTAAAGAATCGTTAATAGTGTAAAGTAGGCTTTGTACATGATTTTCATGGGGAAAAAAAGAGAACTAATGATGACCTTGTTTTCTGTCAATGTTTTCAAATAAAAGCAGATGTCCACTTTTTGCCTTTTGTTTCAGTCTTAGGGAATTTTATATTAATATTTAGATACTGTAAATCGGACATATATCGTATATACATACTGTATCGGTGCATCCCTAGAACTATCCCTTTAAGTCCCTCCTTCATTCTACATGCCATTATTTGCTCATTTTATTGTCTGCTAGCCTACGTGAAAATAATCAGATCAGTTATAAAAATACAGCCCGCCTCTCCTCAAAAAGCAAAATGATTTGAAGCATTATTCGTGTTCTTTGACAAGATAATTAAAAAATATTTAAAAAGATACATTGGCAAACAGTGGTACTATTGTAAATTTGTAGATAGTGCAAGGATGACAAACAGAAATATTGGCGAGCCAAATATGCTCTTATTCACTCATGTGGCCACTTAGGAATATTCTGTTCCTGCAACCTTAGACAACCTTTCATTGAATATAAATGGTAGAGAGATACAGAAGAAAGGGTAATTTCCATGAACAGGATGCATTTAACCGCAGAGCATAGGTCCCTGATCATGTTTCCCTTTAGAAATGTTTGACAAATGGTCAAAGGATAAAAGTGTAGTCTCACATAGCCAGACTTATGACAACCAAAGTAGTGTATCTGGTTCGCATTGCATCTTAGCAGGAACCACCTCCTATACAGATATGCAAACAGATGTGCAAATGCTTTGGCAAAGTATTGCAAACGTATGCCACCATTACAAATGCATATTTAACAAATGCAACGTTTTTGGCATAATGTTAGATAGCCACTGTGTTGAGTTTTCTGTGCAATTTGCATCAGACAGTCTGTTAACGGTCTGAGGGTGTGTCTGCAACAAGGGTAAACAAAGGTAGGAGTTCAACTTCATAGTACACTTGATAGGGGAAAAAATCTATAATTCGTAATTGTTATAATTATAGTGTAATAACTACAGTCGTTGCCTGTTCCTGTCAGTCAGTGCCTTAAAACAGGTAGGTCTAACAATTGGGTGTTGCTGTCTGCAAATTTTGCAAATGTATTGGATTGTTATTGGATATCTGTTACTCATATTTGGTATTATAAAATGAATAATCCAATTATTCAATAATAATATTACAGTATCCAAATTCAATGCAAGTGTGATACAGAATCGGTACAAAGTATGTTATCCGGGTTAATTTGAGCCCTTCTTTTGAGCTAATGGCGCAGTTTATACTAAATTAAGTTTCCTTAAACAATGATGTGACCTCAAACATTTCTATTCATATTATTGTTTTCTTTTCAGCCATATCCACTGTAAAAGATTGTTCTGTAAAATAACGGTAAAATGCTGGCAGCAGAGACGCCAGTAATTTACCGTAATTTTACGTTATTCATGCTGTTAAATTATTTTACGGTATATTGCTGTAAAAACGAAATACAGTGCATTGCTGTTTTTCCCGTATTTAACGGTAAAATGCTGGCAGCAGAGATGCCAGTAATTTACCGTAATTTTACGTTACTCATGCTGTGGAATTATTTTACGGTATATTGCTGTAAGAATTAACGACAGTACATAGCTGTTTTTTAACTTAATCTTTATTGCACAATATTGTCCTTTGGGCTACACATGTCTGCTTAACATAAAATATGTATAATAAAAAAATATTAATAAAATTATTAGCAAATGTTTTAGAAAGGACATAAACAACTTTTTTTATTTAAGAGCAGCAACACAAATAAAGAATGACTCAAGTACCAAGCAACCAAGTTAAGTTTTTCAGTAGCAAAACAAATAATTGAAACTTACAAATAAAAACAATGGCAATAAAACAGGTTAAATAACAGAGGCTACCCCCTTTAAACTTGACATATTTAAAACATGAGAGTACATTTATTAAGAGTCTTATGAGATACTGAAGGTGCTGGCATTCAAAAATGTAATTAGGAACTATCCATCAACCATCTATTGCAGATGACCATAACGTTGGTTGCTTGTTTTTCTCCCTGATGTATTCCATGGAACACTGTAAAACAGCAGAAAACAAAAAAATTATCAAATTAAATTTAATCAACATTTAGATAAGCGTTGACACTAAACACTAAATATGCAGCGATATAAGGCTCAAATATGTCGGAAATGAGAGGTGAATAAATGGCTAATTTTCCATGTGACCAATATCAATATTATACGGAGCCCTTTTAGGGACATGGTGGTGGAAAAAAATGAGAGGGAAGAGAAAAATATTTTTTAAAGCTTTTGCGTTATCTCGCAAAACTTTTGCGTTCACGCGAGAAACATTGCGTTCTCTCGCAAAGATATTTGCGTTCCCTCTCAAACATATTTGCGTTATCTCGCAAACATATTTGCGTTATCTCGCAAACACTTCATGTTTAATGTCCCGCTGGCAGAATTTAAGACTAGCTCCGTAGGCTACATAAACATTGGTCTGTAGTCGCAGATTCCCGGACCAATAACTAGTGAGCTAAACGTTCTTATAACACAAATTACACCTCATTCTATGTAACGTAAACAATGAACTTTAAATTAATATTCCACAAATCGAGTCTTTTATTGATCTCAGGCGGGAGCTGGCTGAGACATTACCGAAGGGATCGTCTGCAAAGTGCAAAACACGAATATCATTAGGCTACTAATAATAGTCATTAACTTCAGTGTTACATACTATAGTATAACTAAAACCAGTTTAAATTCAGCAGGAGAGCATTAATGTGTAAACTGAATTTGGTGAGACTTCAGTGTGTAACATTTAAGTTATTAATTACTATTTTTGTAGTAACGCTTTTCGGATTTACAGTCACTTTGCCGACGGTTCCTTTGGACTTGTCCATGTCGCCTGCTCAGATGATATCAATTTATATTCTCGTTTTGAGGAAGACTGGGATGTAGATCCTAATCTAAGGAATTGTGTGTTATTTGTGTTATAACAACGTTTAGCTCACGAGTTATTGGGAATCTACTATAAACCGCTCCATTGTTAATGTACGGAGCGGGACAACAGGACGTTTGAATGTTTTGCAAGATAACGCAAATATCTTTGCGAGAGAATGTAAATATCTTTGCGAGAGAACGCAATGTTTCTCGCGTGAACGCAAAAGTTTTGCAAGATAGCGCAAAAGCATTAAAAATATTTTTCTCTTCCCTCTCATTTTTTTCCACCACCATGTCTAATCATTACGCAAGTGATGCTAAATCAATCTGTATTTGCTAAACACTCAAACTGTCAGTTTGCTTTCCTTTCAAACATAAGCCACAATTAAACGGAAAATCATTGCAATTTCAAACATTACGTTTAGTGGTGATTTGCAGCTACTGTTATTAGCATTAGCAACAGACTGTTTAAGATTACTAACGTTAGCCAGTTTGCAATAACCACAGTTATGAAAGTTCAGAGATGACAAAACAAGCCGATAAAACAATGGGGTCTGTAAAATGCAAGTAAATATGAACATTTGGGTTATATCTCGGAGATGACGAGCCCTTTTTAAATCGCGTAAGTTACTTACTAACTACAGCTTGTTAGGCAGCGATTTCAAACATTACTTGATAATACTTCCTTTCTGAACCACATACTCTCGATAAAAGTAAAAAAAAATGCTTTATTTACCGTGTAATTTGAAAATGCAAATGCAGGTTGGTGCAGATAAAGCGCTACGGATGGTCCGTCCTCGCGTGGGTCCTCTTCGGGCAGAAAAGTCTGACATTTGTGGGAAAACTCCACCTGGCCAAAAGTACCTGACTGAAAATGATTCGGGACGCTAAAGAATTGTGAACTTACTGAACTGATGAAACAATCACGAACTTTCACAAAACTAATTCTCATGCTCCAGAAAAATACTGCATTGTACTGTTATTTACCCTCTGATATTTTCCTATGCTAAAAGGATATGCAAAAATATTCTGTTGACATTAACTGTTCTTTAATTTAGAAACAAATGTAAAAAATAGGATTTGTGGTATCTTTCACGATTTTGTTTGTTTTTTACATACAAACCCCAACTGAAGCAACATAAAATTGCATGTTTTAACCATGTGAATTGTAATTTAAATCTAAACAGTGTGATAGAAGTCAAAGTAAAAAAAAAATGCTAACAAAATACATATTTATTGTAGGACTGAGTAATACAATAAGTAAATAGAAAAAAACATATATTTTTTGCAGTATTTCAATCTGTGTACCACATGTGTAGCCTATATATAGGCCCTATATGTCTGATTGTGCCTGTTGGGTTTCTGCGTATACTTGATGGCTGATTTGATCATATTTATGCTTGTGCTTGGTAATCAAGGGATCAATGTTTGTGAAATGCCAATTGTGTGTAATGAGCTGGAGTGCAAAAAAGTCTGCCATTTTATAATTTTTAAGACCGCATGTCCACTGGGATGGACATTAAATAAATTAAATCCTGTGTTGTACAACTCTAAAATATCTTTAGATTCTTTTGAAAAACATAACATAATCAAATAAAATATAACCGGGGCAAGACAATGAGGTTACCATTAACTTGGTAAACAATCTGTGAGGTATTATTAAAATGATAGAAACATGCAGTTTTATTGGTCTAAACCAAAATAGACATAATGTCCATTCTTATTGAAGCAGGGTCTGAGGGGGTTAACACAGCCCACAATGCATTGCATACAAGTACAACAGTAGATTACTGTTGACAGATGGCTGTAAATTAACAGTAGTTTCTTAAACTGCAAAATAATGCCCAGGATGCATTGTTTTCTACAGTATATTACTGTTTTAACAAAAAACGGTATGTTACTGTCAGAATTTGGCTGTTTTTTAACAGCAAGCCCAGGATGCATTGTTTTCTACAGTATATTACTGTTTTAACAAAAAACGGTATGTTACTGTCAGAATTTGGCTGTTTTTTAACAGCAAGCCCAGGATGCATTGTTTTCTACAGTATATTACTGTTTTAACAAAAAACTGTATGTTACTGTCAGAATTTGGCTGTTTTTTAACAGCAATTTTTTACAGTGTAGATTTTTCTATGATATGGTTATTACTAAGGCTGTCAAATGATTAATCGCGATTAATCGCATCCTGAGTAAAAGTCTGTGTTTACATAACATATGTCTGTGTACTGTGCATATTACATTTTGTTATAAACATACACATACGTGAATAAATATTTAGGAAATATTTACACGTATTTATTTATATTTACCAATAATTTTAATTATATACTGTATTAATATTTATATTTTTCTTAAATATATGCATGTGTGTGAATGTTTTTATAAATACAAAATATGCACAGTACTCATTTATTATGACATTATAATATTTATATACATATATCATGTAAACACAAACTTTTATTCTGGACCATCAATCTTGATTAATCGTTTGACAGCTCTAGATATTGCCTTTTATAAAATTATAAAAACTCTAATTTAACAGAGGCAAATTACAACTGTTATCTGTTGTTTGTAATTGGAATTTAGTTTAAGTAGAATCTGTAAATTAATTTAACATCTCACAGTTTATAATGTTCAGTGACTGAAATCTGTAGTCACCTGTTGACCTGCCAACAGAAATGATGACTCTCGCAAAGAAATGAAAACTGGAAACAAGCCTCACGACTGTAGGGTGTGCTTAAGTTTGTTGTTTTCGGAACATCATGACAGTTTATTTTGGTATCCAAGAAAGTCGGAAAGTGTGTGATATTTTATAATCTGTTTTGCACCTCATATTTTTGGTATAAGTCTGCATATTACAATTTGGTTTGAGGGGGAAAATACACAGATGTAATATCCCCAGACAATGTCTATACTTTCATCTCTCAAACGAGCTGTAAATATCATTGTGAGCAAAAAATATAATTTACCTATAATGCTGCCCTAATAGGCTTGCTTTTTTCTGAAGTAGGAGTCATTTTATCATCAGCACTTGTTCATTTGCTTAAGTCTGCTTTATTGGAATTGCAATTTACTTTCCATTTCACATTATTTACGATCACCAGTTCTTGGTTCATTATGTGGTCATATGAGAAGTTATGAGAGGTCAAATGACCATTAACAGACCAACTGGACTCTTTTGCCTTTGGATAATGGCCAGATAACCTGCAGAGCACGGTCATACCCAGTTCAGTCATGGCTTTTTCTGGGAATATGTGAAGCTGTGGAGACTTTGTCAGTGTAATCACAGTAATGAGGCCTGTAGCTTGACATTAACACGGTCAGTCACATGATCAAGGCCTGTCAAAAGCTGATGTGCATTTCATGTCTTTTAAACAGTGTGTGACCTGCCCTGCATTTCTTTCATCCACCTTTGCTGGTAGACTTTAACTCAACTCAACTCAACTCAACTTTATTTATATAGCGCTTTTACAATTTTCATTGTTACAAAGCAGCTGTACATGAGACATATTGACTATAAGCAAAATAATTAAAGTTGTACCTGCAGAAACAAGAAAAGGTTGAAAACACAGAAGACAGACATACCCACATACAAAACACTCCACACACACAATATGCACACGTACTAACACACATAGACATAGAGACACACACACACACACAACTTTAGAAGTTAATTCCCTGGTTACAAATGTTAAGAACAAAGCATCGTTGTGTACATAGAATGATTTTCTAGCTGTTCTTTTCTTTCTCTCTGTCCTGATGTCACTTTCACGACAGTACTGCTCAAACACGCTTGTGTGTCTTGTCTTGCAATGTGACATCTCCAATGTCTCCATAGTCAAGGGTTAAGCCTGTCACCCTTGGCCTTATGTGTGCCTGTGCATTCTGTGCAGTTTAGAGGGAATGCATTAACGCATATTTAAAAAATAAACCATACTACAATGACAATTTTAGTCCATTGTAAAATCTTTAAGTGTTTTGTGGACATATAAATTGGTCTCGTAAATGTTATTTAACTCCAGCTACCTCTTAACCACTGATGATGTCATCAAAGAGAGACCATACGACGACCCTGCCTCAGTGACTCTGTAATTATACATATTGTAAAAGATATTGTGAGACATTTACAAGAGTGCAATACACTCCCATTTCCACTCCCTGGACAAGGAGTTCACGTAAGTTTTAAATGTGAACACCCAATGTTTATTTGAAACTGACTGACACATAACACTAAAAACCACTCGAGCATTGCAATTGCAAAGCATTACCTGTAACACTCAAAATGCGAATGTGTAAATGTGTAAGTTTGCGTGTGCGAGATCTGTTTGCTGCAGAAGGATGGTGTTGGACGTCTTGGATTAACGGCATAAGCCGTTCAAAGTCTGAACAAAGGTCTCCTGACCAAGAGCAGAGAAAATAAGAGCAGTGATTGGCTCTTATGCTGGGTTACACCAAATGCGAACAATCGCGTTCCACGCTCTTTATTACTCGCGGAAAAAGTTCATTCTTTTTACGCGAGTGACGCGAACTGACAAATATTTTCAACCTTCGTGGAAGACGAGATTGACGCGTGTTCGCGGTATTCATGCTGCCCGATTCGCGTCATTCTCATCCCCTGCTGCGAGTTCGCGTCTATTGTATGTAATGTACTCGCGCAAATTGCTTAATTCGCGTTTGGTGTGAACCCAGCGTTACTGTAGCTTTAGCGTAGCTCATGCTCTCACAGCCATTCATGCTACAGTTGAAAATGAGCAACTGAGTCTGTTGTTAAGTTTAATATCATCGTACCCTGTTAAAAGTGCTCTAAATGTTGTTACACTGAGCAGAATGGAATTTTAACACAATCCCTTAGTTTGTATTACACATAAATTGATATTGTACTGTAGTTCATTGCAAAAACTAAATTCAACAATTAGTTACTATATCAAGGTTATTACAGAAAAGACTCAGTCTAACTAGTCTAGCTATTATTTTGTTAAAGTGTTTGTACAATTTTGGATGTATGCAGTATTTAAAACTGACAACATCACAATAACAAACCAGAATATAGCTAAAATGTCACAGCTGTGTGTGTGAAACACTATAAAGACAGCACATAAAAGTCACATTTAGTTGACAGCCTCAAATGAGACTGTGGAACAAATTTTGCATATTATACAGTACACCATAAGTCAGAAAGTACAGTGCTGTTGTGAATTTGACCATGAACCTGAATAACCCTGTTGTATAGTTCATTCAACTCTTTCATTACAAAATAATCCTTTAATATTTACATATTTAAAAAGTACTAGGCAAAGCAGAGGTCATATAGATGAAAGGTTTAATAACGAAAACAGAAAATGGGAGTAAATGAATCCCAGGGTGTGACTGTTTACCTATCGGGTTGCCAGAGTTTTCTCTCTCTCTCACAGAGGGCCTCTGTTCATAAATGGGCTCTGGAATAGAGTGTGTGTGTGTGTTTGTGTGTGTGTGTGTGTGTGCGTGTGTGTGTGGGTGTGTGTGTGTGTGGCATCAAGCTGAATTTCCATACACAAACAGCAGTCATGATCCTCTTAAAGGGAAGTTTACTCTACATCACATGTTTAGACACAAATGGAGCATACAGTATGTTCTGTCCTCTGAGTTTATGACCATCCTTCCATACATCCTCTTTGCAAAAAAAAAACATATTCTGTCCAAAAACTGTATGGAACCTGCATTTTTAGTGTCAGTAGTTTTGTTGGAGGCTTTGGATCAGGATGAACAACACTTGAGAAAGTGGTGAATGAGGTTTAAAGGGATCCAAAAATTCTGTCATCATTTACTCACCCTCTTGTTACAATGAAAGTAATGGGTACCGCCCTTGTTCGGTAACCAGCATTATTCAAAATATCTTCCTTTGTGTTCTGTGGAAGAAAGTCATACAGGTTTGAAATGACAAGTGGGCGAGTAAATGATGACAGAATTTTCATTATTGGGTGAACTATCCCTTTAAGGGTTTGATTTGATTTACTGTACACAAATCAGCTCTTCAGCACTGCTTGTTTTACATGCTTTATGTTTAAACAAATAGGACTGTGTTTTGATAGCACCAAAGTGAAACAGAGTTTAGGCAAATCTAATAGAAAAGCAAATTATCATTTAAATATGGACCACTTCGGATGACGTAAATAACACTGGTTCAACGCTGGTCCTGTAGAACTTCCCGTTTCAGTTTTTTAACACTACACAAACGTTTGAACAAAATACAACCAACAGAATGTTCATATAAATGTATGAACATTTATAACCAAATCAAAATGTTAAACGAATATATAGATTTGATTGTGTATCTGAGATTTAAAAATAAAAGAAATAAAAATGAAACCGGAAGTGCCTTTGGACCATTATTTACATCTTCCAAAGTGGTCTATATATTGATTTTATGTTAAGGCAGAATTTAATTTAGTGATACACTCAACTGTACCAACCGACTTCAACATAAAATACATTAATCAGTTAAATGTTTTTTAAATGCTCTCTGTTTTTCAGGATTCGTCCACAGTTGGCAAAGGAAAAGATAGAAGGATGCCACATCTGTACCTTTGTGACCCCTGGGGAGCCCCAGGTGGTTCTGGGAAAGGACAAAGCCTTCACATTTGACTATGTGTTTGATATGGACTCGCAGCAGGATGACATCTACAGCAACTGCACTGATAAACTTATCGAAGGATGCTTTGAAGGATATAATGCCACTATCTTCGCATATGGACAGGTAAGGCTAAAGCACTAAAGCATTGTGGTGACATCTTTTCAATAATCATACAAGTGTTTTACGGGATGGTGATGAACTGAAGGTCTAATTGTTTTTCTAGTCGGTATTAAAATGGACAGATCACATTTTGCCTATAATAACACATTTTAATTGTGATATAAAATAACTGTAATTCGGCCCTTATGCTTTGAAGTTTTCATTAAAACCATTCTAACTTGAGAGAAAAAGGCCTTCAACACCATAACTATACAGTAAACCGCTTCATCGGACGCGCGTGCCGGGATTGCAGTGAATTTCCGGTCTGTAGTGACTAATAATATAACTACTTATATTGTATTTAATTTATATTATCATATTATTGTATAATAATTGTATTAAATAAACGATTTGTTGAATTTTGTTGTACGTTCATTTTATTAAATAAACAATTTGTTTATTTAAGGGGAACTCTGACCAAAAATGAAAATTCTGCCATTAATTACTCACCTACTCAAGTAGTTTAACATCTGTAGGTCCCCCATTTTTCCCAAAAACGCAATTAACGTAGTTTTGGAAGCTTTCTGACTCCTTAGATTGCAATGTAACCATTCTTCAAAGCGCTGAAAGTACGTAAAGACATCGTAAGATAGTCTACGCGACTCCGGTGGTTTAGTATAAATTAATATAATGCGACAAGGATACTTTTTGTGCGCAAACAAACAAAACTAACGAATATATTAAAAAACGTCCTAATTTGAGTGTTAGTTTCCAGCGTGCGTTCCCGAGAGCCACACGACAGTGCATCCGGTGTCAGCATCAGCTTGCGTGGTCAGAACGTGCATGCGTCGAGCGATGTGGACACTGGATGCACTGTCATGTGGCTCGTGTGTTTGGTTGCGTTGCAATCTATGGAGGAGTCAGAAAACTTTCAAAACTACCTTAATTTGCGTTCTGGGGAAAAACCGAGGTTCTAGGGATGTTAAACCACTTGAGGGTGAGTAAATAATGGCAGAATTTTCATTTTTGGTCGGAGTTCCCCTTTAAAGAAACTGTATGGGACATTGACATCTAGCGGTTGAGCTTGATATCACAGTCTAAATTCAAAATATTGGAGAGACAAATTTAGCCAAGTAACGGTTCTTCTCGGTTTCTTTTGCTTGTTATCAGAAATAATCTACAGGCACTCTATTGTTTGTGAATGTGTACTGGAAGTTAAGGGTAGTCCACGAACGCGCGCATGTGCAGTAAAGTTTGTTTATGTTGTCACTTTGAAACCGTCTATAACGGTACAGACCAACAGTAATATTGGGATTGCTTTTAGAACTGTTTTTTCCCATTGGATTTATGATAAAACACTACTCAAAATGTACATTTTACGTCATTTGAGATGGATAGTCAATTCAGTGCATTTTAACTGAAGATTATGAGGGTACATGAATTTGAAAGAGAAAATGACCCACATTGATAAGCTTTTTACTATAAACGCTGCAATATTTCAGGAAAAAAGGGTTGTCATTTTTTATCTCACTGGGACTTTAAAGTAAACATAATATTATCATACGACTTAGCTTCACCAAATACAGTAAATGGTGTTTTTAATTTGTGTTACAATATGTCGATATAGTACGTCAAAATCTTATTTCAAAGAACAAGAAAAATCATGTTTTGAATTCCCGGACTGCTCAAAAGAAATTGAATGACTTTTACTTCATCAAAGGCTGATGTGTTACTTTTGGCAAGATAAATTATTATGTAATTTAAATGTTTTTAAAATGTCTATTCTCTGTTGTTACAACAAACACCTGGTTAATGTTTATTTTACTGTTCTCTGCATGGTACACAAGCCTAAGCTGCTTTTAGCTGTGATAATTTGGAACGTGCTACACATCAAGAAAAGCAAACAAGCCATGAAGCGTCTGTCAAAACCAGAACAACGGACATGTTCTGACAAGAAGCTGTGGGTTTCATCATACTAATGGATTACTAAGAGCCAAACCCCTCAATCTAAATACAATTTATGTTTTGTCCAGTGTGTTCTTTCGATTTATGACTAAAAACTTTCCCTCGTGAGAACCCCAAACATCTCATCATTATTTCTCTGGCTTTTTATTCATTCTCCTGCTGTTGTTTAGGCTCTTCCTGTCAGCATCTCTTTCCCAGGGTGACGTGTGGACAGGCCTCTTTGTGTCATTCCTCTCTGTGTCTATAGCAACAGGGACCCTGAACCCCTTTTGTCTGTGGTCGCCCCCTCGGCGAGCCATGCTAACAGAAAACGTCTCTGCTTTGTATTTATCACACAGCCAGTAGCATGGCCATGTGTAAAATTATTAGAGTAAATGTTTCTTTAAAGATGCTGGGTAACAATGCATGGAAAAGGACTATATGTATAAAATTAAATAGTAAAATTGAAGTGAACGTATATTTCATGATATGCGCAACATTTTGTTAAAGGTGAAACAATCATTTTTCTTAAAGGACTGAATACTGAGACACATCTATCTTAACGTTTTAAAGCATTTTTTAATGTTTTCAAAGCATATTTTTCCATAGTCAGCGAATTGTCACTTCCATAACAGAATTGTCACATCCATAATGGTCCATTTTCCTCATAAATGGGCTTGAAAATTAAAATATAGTAATTTTATGTTCAATAAGGAGTCATCACTTCTCCATTTGTTGGGTATTATTGCTTCTGGTTTGCACATTTTAAAGGGGCGATGAATTAAGACCTCAATTTTAACCCAGGCTTTTGTTATATAAGAGGGAATTGTATTGAAGCGAACATCCTGTAAGTGTCAGAATTGAAAACGCCCTTGTTACTGAAATTACAACTGTTATGGACACCAGGCTCAGGGAACGCCAGGTCCTGGAATGCACCTATCTATGTCATTCAGAGATGGGAAGTAACGAAGTACAAATACTTCGTTACTGTACTTAAGTAGATTTTTCTGGTATCAGTACTTTACTCCACTATTTATATTTCTGACGACTTTTTACTTTCACTTCTTACATTTTTACGCAAATACCTGTACTTTCTACTTCTTACATTTTCAAACCATGCTCGTTACTTTAGTTTTAATCTGTATTTGATGCACAATCAATATTATTTCTTGTCATTGCGTGACTTTTTCAACCTAATGATAGGTCTGCCTAAAAGCCGAAGCGCTGTGTGAGGTGGCCACTAGCCAATCAAATGTAAGAAGGCGGGAGTTACTGTTTACAGAGCAACGCGGTGACCAATCAAATCAAAGAAGACGGGGTAACTGTTCTCAGATCTCGAGCGTGATATTCTGCGTCATGTGGTGACTCGTGAATGGTAGGGTTTTTTAGCGCGAAAGGACCAGATTTTAAATATGTAATTTAGCTATTTAGCTATTCGCATGTTCTACAAACATATATTTCACGAAAGATGTACTGTAGTTCTGTCAGAAGTTAAGGCAGCTCGTTAAGGTAAGCGCATTATTG
Organism: Triplophysa rosa; assembly: GCF_024868665.1. Taxonomy (NCBI): domain Eukaryota; kingdom Metazoa; phylum Chordata; class Actinopteri; order Cypriniformes; family Nemacheilidae; genus Triplophysa; species Triplophysa rosa. The sequence continues at coordinate 13,891,643 of NC_079913.1, forward strand.
TTGTTCATTAGTATGTATGAATTGCATGTTTTTGCTATCGTGGTGTGTGCGTTAAGTTCATGAACGAGTGAAAAATACCTGCTCATTGCGTTGCTTTTGATGAACTAATTATAGTGGGCACTTTTGCACAAAAATGCGCTAATTTCCTGATTGCCATTTGAAGTGGTTTCTGGACATATCCTATTAGTCTTATTTTCTAATGTTCTTAATGCATTTGCTTTGTTTGATCTGTTCGATCTATTTTCCTTATTTTTATTATATGTTTTCATCTTGTCATGATTAAAATTATAAGGAAATAAAAAACGATCCTTATCAACGTTGATTGACATTGCAATAAAATACTATCACATTATTTTGGAAGTTAAAATTTTGGGCTGGTTTTTGTTGGAGTGAGTAGGCTTTAGTGAGCCTTTGGGCTGGAAATCATCCACCTAATCTAGCAACACTGACATCAGTTTTAATGTTGAACGAGTGTAACGTACAATGTAAGAGGCTAAACATTTAATATTTTAAAGCGAGGCATAATTTCAAGAAATGTGTTTAACCAATCGAGAAAAACAGTAATGGTTACCAAGTAAATGGACTTGCCTAATTAATTATCTCTTTATTTCTCAGTTTTCTCTTTTTGACAAGATCTCCCAAGTGTCTACAACCTTTGTATAATGATATGTCCATGAATGGTCTGTGCATAAAATTTAAAGGGACAGTTAATCTAAAATTGAAAGCAGTGAAATTCTGTTATAAAATGTTTTGACAATCACAGTACCAAACAGTCATTTCCTGGCTATTAAGATAGTAGTCTAAGAAGCTGCCACAGACCAAGGCGGAATGCAACACAAAGAATAGCTAAAATTATGGTTGAGAACTTGAGACAAAGGGAATTCTGTCACAATTATTATCAATACGCTTGTCCTTTACACTCTTATCTTACATCATAATTGTATTACAAATTTGTGTTTTTTTCCACTACCTAGGTAGTGGCAAATAGATTTATTCCATCAGTCTTTTTTATGCTTGTGTTCTACATAATGGTAGTTCAGTTGTGAGGTACGAGCGTGACTCTAAAACAGGTAGTAGTATTGGCTACTTTTTACTTAAGTACATTTTAGAGCCCATACTTTATACTTTTACTTGAGTAAACAAGTTTAGTCAGTACTTCAACTTTTACTTGAGTACTTTTAAACATGAGTATCTGTACTTCTACTTAAGTAAAGGATGTGTGTACTTTTGCCATCTCTGATGTCATTGATAGGTTGAACACCGCCTCCACAGAAAAATATCAATGACTACTTCTCTAGCCCCGCCCACTGGTTCGCGCGTGACAGTACTGAAGTAAAACAAGTTGCGTGGAACCAGATAGAGCGAGCAAGCAATAAATATGCCGTTAAAGATCGCAAAATATTGTGGAGTCAGTGCCTGGTTGTGGAAGAACACAGTCACTGCATAACCTTCCTTCGGATTCCGACATTAGTTATGCGTGGTTGAAGTTTATTTTTAAAGAGGTTCCAGCTCACGTGGGTAAAACATTACCACGGATTCCTTTGTGAACAAGGCAGAGATTGCGGAGAGACTAAAATTAAAAAGCAGTGCTGTGCCGTCAATATTGGATCCGATAGGAATGGCGCAGCAATCTTATGTGAGTACAACATATTTGTACTATGCGTCACTATTGCTTTGTTAGATCGCTGTTATTTGGCGGGCTCATATATCATTTTTCAAGGTTTTATCCTCTGTTTTGAAGTGTTTTGGTATTATTTAGGGTGCTGGGTCATATCCATAAGTTACCGGGAGTCTCCCATTTGTTTATTTATCATGGAAAATCGCGGTGATCTTATGTCCGGTTCACGATCACGGGGCTCAAATGTTGACAGGTACAGATATCATTAAACACCATACAACTATAGGCTATACAAACTATACGCAAAGCCTTGCCATCACATCCGGGAAATAAGTCAGGAAATTTGAGTAAAATCACAGGCTTCATATATCCCGTGCGAATGCGCCACATGAAATACCGCGCCACATAGAAAATAGCCCATTACTTATTGTTTTTTATGTAAAAACCACGCGAACGTCATAGGTAGACCGCATACAACAGTATACAACAATAAACAAGCCCAGTTCATCACACCTTTAATTCACAAAAATTCTCAAAAATGTGGCTGTCACATCCGAAACAAATACATTTTTCCCTCTTTTGAAAAATAGAAAACTTGTGCGTAGACACAAGTTATTTTTTGATATCTTGACTTTATCATCAGTGGTTTAGTCAAATATAAAGCGATTGGTTCAACATATTGGTAAGAAATACATTCTCTGAGAATCTACATTTCAAGTTTTGACTGAAAATGTCACATTCATAACGCTGGAATTTGTCCATATAATTGCATTGTTGCTTCTATTTTATCCCAAAACATAATTATGGGTGGGGATTGTTTGGAGAAACTGGCTTGAAAACCTAGTTTTGTTTCTATTTCTTTACACACTTCAATTTGTAATCCATTTAATAGAGCTTGTCTTCACCTGACATCATTTATCTTTACAGACCGGTTCTGGGAAGACGCACACCATGGGCACAGGCTTTGATGTGAACGGTGATGTAGAGTTGGGAATAATCCCACGGGCGGTCAGTCACCTCTTCAGGGGCATAGAAGAGCGCAGACAGGGCGCAACAGAGCAGGGACGTCCCGTGCCTGAGTTTAAGATCAACGCCCAATTCTTAGAGGTGACAACAACCGCTGGTTTCTCAGTCATTCTTGTTTAATCTGAGCTCGGGAAACCACCTTTAGGATTCCAGAGACATGTGGCTCCTGATGAGTGACAGGCCTGGTATTTTTGGCCTTAATGGAAGTCGAGATGTTGTGTTATCTGTTCATATCAGAGCAGAGGTTTAAATTTATACATTGATAATGCAGTTAGAGCTGCTGTCATGCCAGTAGTGGTGTTGACAGCGTGCCACAAATACTACACGCTTGTCTTAACATTGGCAGAGATTGGAGATTTTCACACAAGCCTCTACTTGGCTAATTAATTACATAAAATTTTGGCATGTTTTCAGCTGTCTAAGGTGGGGCGTTTTGTTTCGTAGTTGTACAATGAAGAAGTCCTGGACCTGTTTGATTCCACCCGTGATGTGGAGGCCCGGAAGCAGAAATCCAACATTAAGATTCATGATGATGCCAACGGAGGGATTTACACTGTGGGAGTCACAACACGTACTGTTAGCTCTGAAGCTGAGGTAAAACTTAACAAACAAACAAAAAAATAAATGACATGTTTTTTTATGAAAATTAAAATGTAATGAGCGGTAAGTTTATTTTTTTACTTATTTTATTTTACACTATCAGTTTACATTAGTGCTGTCAAATCGATTCATCACGATTAATCGATTCCAAAATAAATGTTTGGGCAAATATTTACATAAATATATAAACATTTATATTCAAATATGATTTACGTTATGTATAAATATTACTATATATTACTCATATTTCTTAAATACTGTATATACATATATTAATATACAAACCACACTCAGCTATATATAAACACAAACATATATATTATATAAACACAAAGCACTAGTTTACATATACAATTTTAAATAATCTAAATGATCAAAACATATTAAAATATCATTACTACTGATAACTTACATCTTTTCATTTTTTAAGTAATTTTTCTTAGTTTGTTTGTTTCTTAGGGTTTTTTAAAGTTTATGATCATTTTTAATGAACACCATTAATGCATTATTTCTTTATTGTCCTTATGCTGATGAGAGATTAAGTGTTTTAGGGCCCAGTCAGAAATTCATCTCTGTCTTTTGCAGATGATGCAGTGTCTCCGATTAGGTGCTCTATCTCGCACCACTGCCAGCACTCAAATGAACGTTCAGAGCTCGCGCTCACATGCCATCTTCACCATCCACCTGTGCCAAGTTCGCGTCTGTGCCTCAGACAATGTGAGTGATGCCACCCAGCTGGCAAACTTCCAGAGGCTGCTGGAAAACTTTCTCCCTGCTGTTTCATACTGATCACAATAACATGGATCTGTGAGAGACAACATAAAAAAACAGCTTTTAAATCTTTTGTTTCTAACCAAATGTTTGCACCGTTGTAGCCAAGAAAAAGGAAAGAGAATCGTTATCAGATATTATGTCAGTATAGTATATATTGGTATTTATACCAAGAAGTTTCTAGTATAAATACTAGGGATGTAACAATATTATCGATATCGTGTTATCGCAATAGCAAAATTGTCTCAATATTATCGTGGTCACGTGACTGTATGAAACGATAGGTCTTCCGGGCCTAACATAGAGAATGTTAGAAAAAATAATAGATATAATAATAGATGTTACCTTTGGGAAGGTCCACCTGGTGCAGTTATTTTATTTTATAAAAGAGATTTTTGGTCATTTGACCCATCACATACTATAACTTATACCTCTAAGCAACAGTTATGATTAGAGGATAAAGAAAAGAGGATGCTTTTGGCACGTTTCCAAGTCATCATTTGTCATTTTAAATATTGCAATAAATACCGTACATTGGACTGTATACTGAGGTATTTTCGCACAGTGAGATTTTGATACTGTTACATCCCTTATAAATAACATTTTTATACTTGGTTATTTACCTTTTTACCATTGCTGAAGTCCGGCATCAAGTTAAAAGCAAGCTGATTGGTCTACCATCAGTAAGCTTTTCATGAGGTCTTTTTTATATCGTTTTCTTTTAATTTTACAGGACACAGAGACAGATAACAGGTTGGTGAACGGATCCTCAGACATGAACGAGTTCGAGACGCTCACGGCTAAATTCCACTTTGTTGATTTAGCCGGCTCTGAACGCCTGAAACGAACAGGGGCCACCGGGGACAGGGCCAAGGAGGGCATCTCTATCAACTGTGGACTGGTAAGAGAAGAACTTTTTTGTTAAGAATAGAAGTTTGTTTGTATGTAAAATTCATTCAAATGTTAGTGTTCAGATGCACTGAACTTACTGTTTGTTTCACCAGTTTGACAAAGGTCTGATACCTTTTTTTTGGTCATGTAATTTTTACACGATATTTGATAAAACAGGTGGAAAATCCTAATTTATAGTTTTTATAGATGGTTTTAGTGGCAACAACATAAACAAACATTATCTGGCCCAAACTTAACTTCCTGTAGACCTCTGCAAAGAAATAATAACTTTTGAGTAGTTTTAATTTAATTTACTACAATTAATATACAATAAGATATTAACATAAATTAATTTTAATATACATTTAATATAAAATAAATAGCTATTTTATTACCAAACACAGAACAAGGACTATTCATTTCTTAATTAATTTGAATATCAATTTAATATAAAATAAATGGTTATATTTTAACCAAACACAGAACAAGGTTTTTAAACACTTAATGCTTTGAGCTACAAGGTATGTTACAAGAGGCACTATGTGACAATAAAGACTAAATGGCATTCCACATTACATACATGTATGTGCACCTGTATCTAGTAATATTTACCTCTGGTGGTTATTAATATGGTTATTAATACAGCAAACTCATGGATGTGAGGCATTTTAATGTGAAAGTGACATACACCTCTGTTATCTTAATAATCCTGGTTTTGTTCTGTGGTGATGTAGTTAGCTCTGGGCAATGTGATCAGCGCTTTGGGTGACAGGAGCAAACGGTCTACACACGTGCCTTACCGCGACTCCAAACTCACCCGCCTGCTTCAAGACTCCCTGGGAGGAAACAGGTCTGCACCTGTAGATTATTTTCATTTCTTTTGAGACATTTAATTGTCAATGTTTCTACAATCTTTTCAAACATTTCCTGTCTCTTGTGACTTCCAGTCAGACGGTGATGATTGCCTGCATCAGCCCATCAGACAGAGACTTCATGGAGACCCTGAACACGCTGAAGTATGCAAATCGCGCCCGCAACATCAAGAACAGAGTGATGGTCAACCAGGACCGGGCCAGTCAGCAGATCAGCGCTTTAAGAACGGAGATCGCTCGCTTGCAAATGGAGCTGATGGAGTACAAAACGGTTTGTTCTGGGATATTTCGATTTTGTTTTGTCGAACATACAGTACATACAGCCGCAGAAAAAAGTATTCCAAATTTTCATTTCTAGATGTAGTATTTCGACATGTCTAGATGTATTGTGGCCATTCCAGTGTCTGTTGAATTTTAAGCAAATCAAACCTCAGCAATGACCTAAAGTCATCCAACAGCAATGTGAAAGACTGACGGGATGACAAGACATATGAAAACGGTGATCAAGGTTATCACATACATTTTTTTTTTTACTTTTTCTAAGTACATTTACAAATATAATAGTTGAATTGGCTAAAAGTGAAAATTAACTTGTTTTCGGTGCAGTATTTGAGGACAGAAAAAATACAGAGCATCTTTTCTGTTATTTGGACCTGTTTCTCCAGTTTGATTTTCTGCAAATAAACACAAATTAAAAAAAAGTTTTATTTGAAATAAAATAAAAAATTTTTTTTTTTTTTTTAATAAAATTAATAAAAAAAATTTTTTTAATTTTACCTAAACACAAACCTACAAATAAAACTGTATTTACATTTTGAAATGGTCTCTTCATTTTTCCTCGGCTATACATACATTAAACAATTCCCAAAATGGTAAATGCATTCTCATTAGTAAGTCGCGTTTGGATAACGGCATCTAAAGGGAAAAATGTACATTTCGCCCAAGGTTATATTCATCTAATGCAAAAGATGAATGTAAAGATGTTCAAATTTCATATATTTCTCAGGGGAAGCGTATGGTTGGCGAGGACGGATTGGAAAGCATAAATGACATGGTTCATGAGAACTCAATGCTGCAGACGGAAAACAACAACCTGCGTGTGCGAGTGAAAGCCATGCAGGAAACCATCGATGCCCAGCGAGCCAGACTCACCCAGCTATTGAGCGACCAGGCCAACCAGACCCTCGCCAGAGCAGGTACATGTAAAAAATGGTGGGATTTTCTAAATATGACCAGAACATAATCCAGGACCCCATTTGGTTCATTTGATCTCTGAAGAAAGGATTATTTCCTTCAGGTGAACAATGATTCTACTCGTTTTACATACCTCGTGTCTGTATATGAATGTGCTGAACTTTTCCGCAGGTGAGGGCAGTGAAGAGATCGGAAACATGATCCAAAATTACATCAAAGAGATCGAGGAGCTTAGGTAATGCACGCAAAACTATTTAGAATAGAAAAAGTATTAAATAAAAGATATGAGCATGCCATTAGGACAGCAACAAACTTTTTCACAACAAACGACTAATATAACTAAAACATCCTAATTTACTATGTGAATTAATATTATAGTTCAATATATTAAAATACACAGCAGTATTTGCATAACTATTTATTTTTATACTGGAAAGTAATTAAATAAGTTGTGCCTCTACTTTTCTCTGGCTGCTTGTGTGTAATGTGCATGTGTACGTTTTTATTTTTTTTAGAGCGAAGCTTCTGGAGAGTGAAGCTGTGAATGAAAACCTAAGGAAAAACCTGTCGCGTGCCTCCACACGCTCTCCGTTCTACACTGGCTCCGCCATCTCCCCTGCTCACCTTGCACCCGAAAAAGAGGCAGCGGATATCATTGAAATCGCAAAGAAAGACCTGCAGAAACTGAAAAAAAAAGAGAAGAAGAAAAAGAAGAGGTAAGATGCTGACGTTGATGCTCAGTAGTTGAGAAACAACTCGGATGTCTTCTTTTTCCCTGCACAAACGTGGGTGTGTCAGGGATTGTTCTTGAATAGACAGAGCATTGACATGACCATTATTTCATGACATGACCATTTTTTCATCTTCCTAAAACACTGATGCAAACAACTGTCAACCCAAATATTACAGTGCAATGAGGCCAGAAGATGAGAGGGTGGAATGGCACTTTGGTTCAGTTTGGTTCAGACCAAACAGCATTACAGTATCTACACCGTACATCAAACAAAGTAGGCTACTAGTATTACCAAACCGACAGAGTAAAATTATAGCTTGTTTTATAGCTCCCAAGCTTCTGGAGAGTGAAGCTGTGAATTATAGCTCCCAAGAGGAAACATTGGAAAACATTTGCATAAACATAAGCATGTGTGGTTTTCAATGGACTGTTTTCATGTTTCCGGGCTTCTAAGAAACGGAAGTTGTCATAGCTGGGTAAACTTCTATAGCGATGAATGGGAGACTACCACAAATATATATTTTTTGCACTCTCATTTGCTTAAATAGTTTTTCACTACTTTCAACAAAATGAATATAATAGAGAGTCTGATAACGGCAGTATAAGAAACACACTTGCATTAGCGTTAACATTTTTTTGTAATTTGATGCAAAAGTAATATAATACAAAGTGCAGTGTTATAAATGTACATACATTATAAAAAATGAAAATATAAAAAACTACCATTCAACGCATCATCAGAAGGCTTGTGAAAAAGGTCCATAGGTTACCATATTCTCCTCCTTACCTTTTCAACCTATATCAGATATCCAAGTATACTTTCTACACTTTCATACTTTTGTACCATTTTATTTTATTTACTTATTAGGAATGCTTGCACCAAAAACTGTTAGTTTAATTTTTACGATCATTTTCCACCCTCTCTCTGAGCCATATGTATATCAACCAACTAGTTGAGATTATTTAAAGGTATCGTTTACCAAAAAAATGAACGTTTTTTCATGATTTACTCTCATGTCATTGCAAAACTTCAATGCCTTTTTCACAAGACCAAAAAGATATTTAAAAAAAAAATTCTATTCAACCAGCATTGGCCCCCATTGATTTTCATTGTATGGACACATTTTTTTCTAAACATCTTTTGTGTTTTTAAAGAGTTATGTTCAGGTTTAAAATGACATGACCATTTTTTCATCTTCCTAAAACACTGATGCAAACAACTGTCAACCCAAATATTACAGTGCAATGAGGCCAGAAGATGAGAGGGTGGAATGGCACTTTGGTTCAGTTTGGTTCAGACCAAACAGCATTACAGTATCTACACCATACATCAAACAAAGTAGGCTACTAGTATTGCCAAACCGACAAAGTAAAATTATAGTTTGTGCCTCACATGTTCTGTTCTGCCGTCATCATTGGGACTTTGGTTTTTCTCATCCTCACCTCACTCTTCAATCCAACCCTTCACTCCTGAAGACTCCAGCAGATGGATGAAGTTGTTCACGAGGATCTTGAGAATGTCAGGTTGGGAAAAGTCGCTAAATGCCGTTTTCCACTATCCGTAGTCACAATGCCATGAAATAGCTGATCCATTGTTCTTTCCTCATTTTTCTCTAATATAACACCACCAACTTCAGTGAATTAATGATTTTAGTTTCAACACACTAGATTCATCAAATTTCTTTATTTTCTTCATTTCTTACAACCTTACAGGGAAGATACTATGGCAGCTACTAGTACATGTCTCATCTACTAAATTAATGTTTGATCAATAATGAAAGTAGTAAGCAGAAGGGAGCTTGCTTTGGTTTTACAGTGAAATATTTGATTTAATGATTTAATGAAGGAATGATTTATAACACCTTACAAGGTTCTTTTCATTCAGTTATGCATTAGTTAACATGAACTACAGTAACATTTTAATATTAGTAAACATTGTACTGTACACTTGTTTATTGCTCATCTATGTTAGTTCATTGTGAATTAACTAATATATTGCCATTTTTTATTTTAAATATCTATTAGTAAATTCTGAAATGACCATTAACTAAGATAAATAAACAATGTAGAAATATTGTTCTGTATTGCACTGTAGAAGTGTTATTCTGTTGTTAAAACTTATTGTAAAGTGTTACAGATCTAAACCGAATTAATCTGGAATTTATTAATTTTGGGTTTAATCAGGTTTTCTCATTTGTGCGTTTTAAGGATCCTATGAAAATTTGGGGATTTTACTATATATCACTGATGGGGATCAGAAGTTGTTTATGCAGACAACTTTCAGTTCATCGAGTCTTGAACCAAATCTCTGGGTTGAGGGTTCCCTTTTTTCAGATGTGTCAGTCTTAAATTTGTGCTCTTATGTTCTAATAATATTTCTCATCATGTCATTCAGTGTCATAAAGGAGGAGGGGCCGGATAATGAACAGGACAAGGAGCCCTCAGAGAGAGCCAATGAGGAACCAGAGGGGGTATGTTTTTACAGACTCTATTTTGTCAGACTAAAATGATCATTTATATTTAAAAAAGTCAGTTGTTGGATGGTTTACAAATATATTAGAATGTTTAACTTTGTATTATGAACATAGATTGGATTAAAGTTTTTAAAGGGGACCTTTTGAGCAGATAGGGCTATCAGGGTTAAATAGTTGAATGTGAAATGTAAGTAAAAATACACATCAGAAGTTAAATAAGAGAATAACTTCTTTGTGAATAGTCAATAAATCATTGCCTTGGAATTATGTTCTATCCGCATTCTGAGCAGTTTTGAGATTATGAGAGCTTTAAAGTTTTGGCATTCTATTTGAAATAGAAAAACAACATCTCATGATGTACAGTAAATAGGTTGTCACTGAAAAAGAATATGGGACTAACTAAATTTTGACAAAAAATATCAAATCTTACTACACTACCTGTCAAAAGTTTTAGGACTCTTACTCACTTATGTGTTCATATTTTTTCCAAATTTTAAAATAATGATAAACTCATCAAAATTATGAAATAAAACAAAGGGAACTATGGAAAAGTAAAAAAATAAAATGTTATATTTCCATTGTTTACCTCATTTATAAGTCGCTTTGGATAAAAGCGTCTGCTAAATGACTAAATGTAAATATTTCATCATCTTAAGTGTAGAACTGTAGAACTAGAGTCATTTTATCAAGCAGCTTCTTGAGGTCTCAACCTGAGATGCTTTTTAAACAGTATTTAAAGAGTTCCCATCTATTCTGTGTTCTTATTGGCTGTTCCTTCTTCATTATTTATTCAAAACCATCCATTTAAAAAATAAAATGTAGATTTTGTCATAAAAACATGTATGTTTGCAAAATTATAGTTTTGTCTCCTAAACTATTTTCAGACATTTAAGCATACGCCTTCAGATGAAAAGTTTTTCAAAATAATGAGAAACATTTTACTCAAGTGTCCTAAAACTTTTTACCGGTACTGTATATAATTCCAAGTCGACAAAGTTGTTGTATGAAGGGAAAACTGCCCATTTACTTATTAACCATAATCATTACATATTTATTATTCCCTACAGTGTACTGTTCTTCAGAAGTCTTACGATCCAATTCACCATATTTAAGGGCATAGATCAAAATACATGTGGTTACTGTGAAAGTAAGCCAGACGTTGGTGCTAATGATAGTGTACTGTAACAACTGCAGGATGGGAGTGATCATGATGAAGCTGAGGAGGCAGATGGAGATGAAGAGGAGGATGAGATGGAGGTGGAGAGCTCTGATGAGTCAGACTCTGAGTTGGAGGAAAAAGGTAAAACTTTAAGAAACCCAAGTAAACCAAGTTGTCCACTGTTGCCCGTCTGGTGATCGAATCTGTGCTTTCTGTTTTGTGAATGTGTTGACAGATGACTTCCAGGCAGACCTGGCCAACATCACGTGTGAGATTGCCATCAAGCAGCGACTGATCGACGAGCTTGAGAACAGTCAGAGGCGCCTGCACACGCTTAAACAACAGTACGAACAGAAACTCATGATGCTGCAGAGCAAAATCAAAGACACGCAGCTGGAGAGGGACCGCGTGCTGCACAACATGGGTACAACATGCACACAAGACACTCGTAAACTCATCATTATGAAAAAAAAGTTATTTTATTATGAAAGTATTTTTTGACTTGGTCTACTGGTCAAAAACACTAAAACAAAAGCATTTGGAAATGAAATATGCAAGGCAAGCATTCCCATCTGTTTACCTGTATCGCCCTCTAGTGGTATTGTTTGGAAACAGCTTGACTGGAATAGTGATAAAAAGCTTTGTCATTTAATCACAAAGGCACCTTTTAAGTCAATATTTTAATACAGGCTCTGTGGAGTCGTGTACGGAAGAGAAAGCAAAAAAGATAAAGTCAGAATACGAGAAGAAACTGAACTCCATGAATAAGGAGCTGCAGAAACTACAGTCAGCACAGAAGGAGCACGCCCGCCTGCTGAAGAACCAATCACAGTATGAGAAACAGCTGAAGAAACTGCAGCAGGAAGTGAACGAGATGAAGAAAACCAAAGTATGTTTGCGTGTGCCTAGTTTTATCATTGCATATTTTTATGTTATACAGTATGTATACAGTTTGTGCGAAGACATGACACCTCGAATCATGTGCGTTGTTGAGGTGCCATGTGTTTCTTTCTACCGTTCTGATTTAGCAGACAATAAAAAATGTCACAAATTTCCAAAGGATCTCAGAGTCGCCAATATTTTTACAGTATATTAGAATATTGAGACTTGTAGTGGATGCCACGAAGAAACTTTCAATTTAAAATTGAACTTATTTGATCTTCTATATAACTATTTATTATATTTTATAATATAGCGATTTTCACAATGCAGTCTTACAGAAAAGAATCTTAGCACCAAAAGAGTAGAAACAGGAATAAAAAAATTAAACCAGTATTGGCGACACACCAGAAAAACATTCGTAACCTCGCTCAAATGTCTTACGGACCACTATTTAATATACAGGGAACTTTTTCAAACTCTCCAAACAACATCCTGTTTTATTCATGATTTTATGAAATTGGTACTATCATATGTCATGTTGACTCTATTGCCTGTAGGTGGGTCTGATGAAACATATGAAAGAGCAACAGGAGAGGAACCGAGCCACAGAAACCCGCCGGAACCGAGAGATCGCCACACTAAAGAAAGACCAGCGCAAACAGGAGGTAAAACATTGCCACTCGAACAGCTCACTATGGGATATGCTGAGACTCGCACTTTAACCACTTCTCTTTCTCGCATTTCTCTGTTTTAGCACCAGCTGAGGCAGCTTGAGGCACAAAAGAGACAACAGGAGCTTATCCTGCGCAGGAGGACAGATGAGGTGACCGAATCTGCAATGCTTATTTATTATTAAAGAGTAAATATTTTATGATTTCTAAGGTGCTACTTTGGTTTATGGAGTGTCCAACAACAAGTTTACGTACATACACGGTGTAAAAAAACGTTCATTTTCTAATAATAGGCAGTTATTAATACCTTGGCTTACTTCTTGACTGACTCTCAAATGATTCGTTCGGCGATTCATCTGTCTAATCCCCTCCTTTCTGTCAGCCTACTCTGATCTGATGGGTCAGATGGTCTAGTCTGCTGTGATTGGTCTACCGCATGCAGTGTCGCAAATGGCACGTAGGTGGGCATTACACGGAGTAACGCAAATCTGACCCGGAACTGAAATTAGAACGACAGACGACTCGGTTCGCGTGATTCAGAGTCGACTCCTTTTTCCCCAAGCCATTAACTTTGTTATTCATTCACTTTCGGCTTTACAACTTGGCAGACTGCTTACATTCACACACAGCAACATTACACAATGCATAAAAATAAAAATTCTGTCGTCATTTACTCACTCACTTGCCAGTGTAAACATGTATGACTTTCTTCTGAAGAACACAAAAGATGATATTTTGAAGAATGTTACCAAAAAGTTAGCTAACAATAGCGGTGCCAATTCACTCGCATTGCTTTTCTGTCTATTTAATAGAAGTCAATGGCTACCGCCATTGTTAAGCCCGATTCACATTTCGCGTCTTTTCCGCATGCATATTCGTTATTTTAAATGTAGAGACGCGGCAGGCGCATGAGAAAGCAGTGCGGCTTGCGTTTTCCGTGTGGTTTTAGATGCGAAATTCGTGCCCTCAGAAGAATGAAAGTCTCCCTATAAGTGTGCTAAATTGCAGCATTGCAATTTGTTTTATTCTTTTAAAGATCAAATTAACCTGAACAATATAACACCATCATAAAATATATTGAATGTCTGATCTATTCCCTGCATCAGATAACCGCTTTGAGGCGACAGGTGCGACCCACATCAGGCAAGGTTAACCGTAAGATCAGTTTACCAGAGCCTTTGCAGGAGTCCTCACCTCGCACGCCTCGACCACAAACCGCAGGCGCCACTGCAGCTAATGGAACAAGGTAATGTGTGATTCATTACGCATAGGTTACTTTAATGTGAAGTTGGGAACTCCTTTGACACTGGCCTCTCCAAACAAACAGGTTCCTTGAACACTCCCGTCTCGTCAGAGTATTTAACTTTGGAAAAATAACATGCATGACCTTTAATGTTCATTTGAGCGACTAGTCTGAAGCGAGTGTGATTTATTTTGCAGAAAATACCTGATGAGAACAGGAGGCGTATACTTTGCTAGGTCGGCACGGGCTAAATGGCAGTCATTGGAGCGTCGTATTAGTGACATCATCATGCAGAGGTTGACCATCTCTAACATGGAGACCGATATGAATCGCCTGCTGAAGGTGACTGTTGATAATGAGTTTTAACTAGTTTTCAGACAGTATTCATATTTTAACACCACTCACTAAAATAAAAAAACTTTGCTGACCAATGACTGAGATATTATATATAATGTTTAAACATTGTTGAAAGCTTGATCCTGATTGGTTGACAGACGTTTAAAGATGTTGATTTTGATTTTTTTACTACTGAACATGTAAAGTAGTTGGTTTAACAGTTGCGTTTCCCTTTTGTCCTAACCAACTGCAGCTGTCAACAATATTGTGTAGTGCTGGTTAGCCCCGCCCACACCGAGATTGACTGACAGTGGATTTGTTGCTTTGCACAATATTTTACTGTCATTGAGGATCAAAAATTGCTTGATGCCATTACATTGCATCTAGTTAAAACATGCAGCTAATCTAAATTAAAAAAGCAAACCAAAAGGGTCAAATAGTTTTAAAGTTTAGGCCCAATCAATTGCTTTAAGTACATTGACAAATATTTCAATTATGTTTCCACAGCAACGTGAAGAGCTGACGAAGCGCAAAGAGAAGGTTATGAGAAAGAGGGATAAGATCACAAGTGAGGACACGGATGCCGACAGAACCGTCCTCTCTCTCACTGAAGAGATTGAGTCGCTGACTGCTAACATAGACTACATCAATGACAGCATCGCTGACTGCCAGGCCAACATCATGCAGATGGAAGAGGCCAAGGTGTGTAGAGATAACAGGCAATGTGCAGTAACATACCGTGCACATACTGTATTGTTGTTCATGATACGAAATACATTTTGTTTGATCCAATCAGTGGTTTAAAACTGTTCTATATGAATTGGTCAATATAGGAGGAAGGAGATACAATGGATGTTTCTGCTGTGATCAGCTCATGCACACTATCGGAGGCACGTGTCCTGCTCGACCACTTCCTATCAATGGCCATCAATAAGGTACTGTATAAAAGATCCGTAGATTTTAATTTGAATGAAAAGATATTGAAATACATTTACAATTTGGTGACTGTGTCAGTATCGGCATTTAAGCATAATACTTATGCATCGAATATCATAAAAACTGTATTGATTGGATTGTTTTTTTTATCGAATATAGAAAAATGTAGTAGTACCATTGTTTAATATCAGTCAAAATAAAGTATGCCCTTATATGTAAAATATGTAGTATTGTAAATAGAGCAGAATTCACAATTTATTTAACATTATGAATTTTTTTAATGATATTCATTATTACATTTTATTATACGGCTTGTTGGAATGCTTGATTCTGATTGGCCAGTCGCGACATTTGCAGTTTCGTTATTCCCAGATAACAACCTCTCAAAACGAATAACCCACAGTAACCCGGATGCAGCAAATCAGTTTAACAGGTTTTATTTTGACAAGTTAAATATAAATATGTCTTTTAATAACATATATGAAATTATATTTACAAATGATTAAACCAAATTGCCTGTTCGTGACATTTGAACGTCGTTTCTTACCTTAAAACCGAAAGTAATCGGCTTTTCATCATGGAAGGTCTGCGTTCGGTAAAAATGAGCTTATCAAATATTTCAAATTCACATTTCATGTCCAGTTTTTTCTCATGTGCCAAGTAGCCGTGTAATAAGCAGGATCATGTACAATCAGTCGGCTGTTATCGCGAAATAAGCCGGCTGCCTGTACATTATCCCTTACATATTATACTATACAGTTTTATATTATATTATATTATACAGTATTATATTATGTTATAAATGACAAGGTTTGATTTTTCCTCAGGATTTGATTGGATTGTGAAAAGCTGATATTGCATTTCGGTTTTATACTCTACTGCACATGATGTTGAAAAGATTGTAAAAGGCTTTTTCAAGTAAGACCAGGATTGCAAATACAATTTTGTTGCTTTATCATTCAAAACTATTCTCAGGGCTTACAAGCTGCGCAGAAGGAGTCCCAGATCAAAGTCATGGAGGGCCGTTTGAAACAGACGGAGATCAACAGCGCCACTCAGAACCAGCTGCTCTTCCACATGCTAAAAGAGAAAGCCGAACTCAACCCTGAGCTGGACGCTCTGCTCGGAAACGCTCTCCAAGGTCCGACATGCACTCGAACACGCGTTCATAATCCTGCATGGTTTTGCCTCATTATTTTGAAGTTTGATCTTAATTTGCTTTTGTCTTTTGTTGCCTGAATTCAAACAGAACTAGGTAACACGCCGTCGGGTAAGTAAAGGCCACTAGAGTTGTCCACCTGTGCATGTGTCTCCCGTAGACTAACCGCAGACAGTAACCGTAGCGTAGAGCTGCATGGTTCTCGACTAAACTCACCTGCGGACCTCACTCTTTACAGCACAACTGAAGTGTTGCATATAGAAGCACAATAGAAAGCTTTCAATGTAGACCCGTGGAAGACTTTGACATGTGTTTTGTTAGTGAGATCCAGTATTATTAAATAGGGCTGGGCTCGATATTGAGTACTATTTTATTCTTTTTTTTATCTTACACTTTATAAACATGGACCAAGTTCAGAAACACAGATAGAATTAGGAAATTCAGTTTATTACTATCAATATTCATTTTAATGAATCCGTTTTTTTATAGTGGTTTGCTTGTAACGTCCAAAACACACTACTTGACGCTATGCAAGATTGTTGTTGAGTTCCATAATGTGTCAGAACACAACTGAAAACAAACAAAATACAAGTTCATTATGCAAATACCGTATATCATTTTTAGCGGCTTTCCAAGCCCTACTATTAACTACAGTTACTCCTCAGGTGAAAAACATGCCGTCGGATTGTTCTGGTTGATATTGTGGCCTCTATGATTAGATTTGGAAAGGGACGTATTTACATTACATCTGAGATCCCCATATTGTCTCTACACCCCATGCATTTTCAGATGGTTGGTGGAAATGCGTTTGCAACCCTAACGCTGGCGTCCTGGCTTTTCCCCACCATGCAAAGCTCTTTTCTAGTTCTTTTGAATTCAGGATTGAATTGCAACACCATGATGCATGTCACTCGAATAACACTTGTTTACTGACATTAACAAGTTAAAAAAGAGAGCGCTGAAGTGTGTTTGTGTATGTCATTGTGTTTATTCAGAGAACGGTGATGACAGTAGCAGTGATGAATCATCTCAGACGCCGACTACAGAGAAAAGGCAAGTCTTGATGTTCTTTCATCTACAAACCACACCTAATTGATTTGATTGCTGGTCGTGTCAGTTCATTGCAAAAAATGGTTGCATTATCAAATTATTTATTTTATTCAATTTTAATATTGAATAACATGTTAGCACCAAAGAGTTATTTTACTCCTAAATTGGATCTATTTACTTTAAAGGGGTCATATGAGATGGCTAAAACGAATATTATCATTTGTTTTAGATGTAATGCAATGTGTATACACGATTTAAGGTTCAAAAATGCTGTATTTTACACATACCGTGCATGTATGTATCTCCTCTTTGCCCCGCCTCTCCGAAACGCGCAGATTTTTTACAAAGCTCATCGCTCTGAAAAGCGAGGTGTGCTATGATTGGCCAGTTAACCAGTGTGTAGTGATTGGTCGAATACTGAAAACGTGTGACGGAAATGTAACGCCTCTTACCATATTTGTAACATCAGGTTCCAAAGCAAATGTACTGACAGGTACGTCCACCTTACTTGCGTATACATTTGGGCGGTCTCAGTCAGACATAGATTTGTGGGGGTGTGGTTACACGAGGCGTTTTAAACAGGTCTGGTTGAGCATTTGTT
Organism: Triplophysa rosa; assembly: GCF_024868665.1. NCBI lineage: Eukaryota > Metazoa > Chordata > Actinopteri > Cypriniformes > Nemacheilidae > Triplophysa > Triplophysa rosa. The sequence continues at coordinate 13,909,859 of NC_079913.1, forward strand.
TTAGATAGAATGCATCTTTTGTTCCGACACTTTAATTTTTGCAATTTTATGTGTCTAATGCATGCATGGGCAACTTATAACACCAAAGACACAGAAAAACACGTTTTCGCAGCATATGACCCCTTTAAGGGGCAGTTCACCCAAAAATAAAAATTCTGTCAACATTTACTCACCCTCAAGTTGTTCCAAATCTGTATAACTATCTTTGTTCTGATGATATTTGGAAGAATGCTTGTAACCAAACAGTTCTCTGCCACCATTGACTACCATATTAGGAAAAACTACAATGGTTGACAAAAGTGCCCTAGAACTGTTTGCATTCATCTAAATATCTTCTTTCATGTTCAACAGAACAAAGCGATCTTCAAAGAAATGTTTTTTGGTCAGCTGTTCCTTAAATTAGTTTTTTTCTGATAAATTTTTTTTAAAATAAAATGTAATTTTCCTATTTTCCATCATTTGTTTTCTTCCTTATTTTATCTTGTTTTTTTTTTTTCGTTTATATTCTGTTTGTTCTATAATTTACATTCTGTAAAACTGCTTTGCAACAATGCAGAATCTGATAACAGAATATTTATTTTGTCTCTTCTAGTTCTTTGGCTTCAGATCTCATGAAGCTTTGTGGAGAAACCAAAGTCAGGAGTAAGGTAAAACAAACCGATTTCTACACGTTACCCCATGAATTCATGACTTTTGTGACTTTTATTGAGTGCCTGTTAGTTTTGAGGGCATCTGTATATTAGTGAATTACTAAAAAATAAGAAAATAAAGTTAACTAAAATATACACATCCTTCTCTGCCATGAAAATAGGCCAAACATATTAATAACATCTGCTTAAATGTTTAGCCAAGCAGATGCTCGATATAACAAATGCTTCTCATGCCAGTGACTATGAACAGCTTGTAGGAAATCTTTGTCCAAACCCGAACTTGACTCTAACCTGTTTCAAATCTTATTCCAAACGCCAAGATAGAAAAAACTACATTTGTAAAACCAGTCCATAGGTCTTTAAAGTAGTCTGTTTTGTATAACCCTTACTATCTCCCAATCTTGTATTACCTTTCTTGCTAGTTCATATACACAATTTCTACATGATGATTTCATGTTTTTTAAATTAACCTATCAAAGTCTTTAGTTTGATATTTTCTTCTTTTGCCTACCACAGTATCCACAGTTTAAAAAATGGATGATAATAATAAGCATTTAATAAATGGTCATTATTTAAAAAATACAGTAAGTAAAGCACTTATTGTTCTTTTAAATGCATAATGGATTTAGGCTCGTAGAAGAACAACAACTCAAATGGAGCTGCTGTACGCCAACACTGGAGACCCTGATGTCCCACCAGAGGATTTCTCTTCCCCCCTGCTTCCTGTAGTGGGTCCAGACAGTCATAAGGATCCTGCAGCCCACTTAAAAGACAGAGACACAATAAGCTTAACATCCAAAACAAATGCTGCGTAAGTCTGGTTAACAAATTTTCAGTCGTGCCAAGAAAATATGGACACATAAAAGAATTATTAATATTTACTCATCCTCTTGTTGTCTAAACCTTTTTGCTTTGAATACGAAACTCGTGTCCTCAGCAAAATACTCACTTAACTAGAACTAACTTAACCGTCAGTATTTCTGGGGATTTTAATCCAGAGTTGCTTTTTATAGTGCCAGATCTCCTACGGCAACAGAAAGGAGGTCTCTGGATCGCTCGCCTGTCACCCGCAGGAGAGCTCAGGAGAAAAGCCAAAACCCTGCAGACAGAACCAGAACCCAGGACAAACAGTAAGAATTATTTTTCGTATTGGTAATTCAATGCTAAATTCTAAACAAAAAGTTGGACTTTATTACTTAAAGCCTGGTTCAGATTACAGGAGTTTTAATATCCTGACCGATTATAAAATCTGGTTGCAGCACACACATAAGGAGAATCTTGATAGATTCTCTTATTTAAAATCTTAACCATGCTCAAACAAAATATTTGACATTTCTGTCACATCACACACTACAAGATCATTTTAAGATTATCGTACCAGAGGACAACGCGTATCATGTGATTTCACCAGAAAGCAGATGTAAATAATGTGATGTCATGGGGACATCTAGTGGCAGTATGGCGTTATGTCAACTAGTGGTCATGCAGGGATGATTTGTTTCTGGTAGCTGTTAAATAAAGTTGTGTTTCACTATGTAAAATACAGAACACAATGGACATTGCGAAGCGACAACTTTAAGGACACATTACAGAGGTATTTGTTATGTTGACACATTTCAACAAGCTGTTGAAATCTGTACATCTCTGCTATCCAACGCAATGCGTTTACATTATTACTGTCCTGTCAGTCACTCCGTCATGTAGCAGCCCTGTCTCTCATTGGTTGTTGTGAAAGTACCAACGTCATCATTACGATTTAAAATCCTAAATATTAAACATGTTTGATATGATCGGGGCCATCCCGATTTTCTCAGAGCAGATCGGGAGGTGTAAAATTTGATCTGTGAATGCCTCACATTACGTGATAATCTGGACCGAACATCTGACCCGATCGAGGTCATGGACACGATTTTTTCAAAGATTCTCAAGAGGGTAAAATCTGTCCGAGAATCCTGTAATTTGAGCCAGGAATAAGTAGAAGCCCTAAGTATGACATTTCAGTGCACAACTCATACCGCAATGTTTGTACTAAAACATTAATGATATTTAAAATGGTGCCGCTTTTTGAGGATAGGTGTGATTGTACAGTATTTTTGTGACTTTTTTGTCATCTTTGATCATGTTTCTGCATAGTGGACAATAAACCAGGCAAAAGAATCATACACTTTCATTAAAGTAGGGACTTGCATATACTATCATGTAGAAACTATATCTAGAGACCAGAATATCATCAGGATTTGGTAATGAGCTCTTCAGACTTGAAAATAACCATATAACAACATTTAAGCATCAACCTAAAATGCATAACACGCTCCAACACACACGCTTAGAATTTAAACTTGTTGTGCTTCACACAATATCCACCAGGTGGTGCATTGAATCACATACAGCAAAATACAGTACAAACTTATGTACTGCACATCCCAACCAGTTAAGATGTACAATCATTTAACTGTATGTTATTCGTTTTTGGTCGCTGTCTTTTCAAAGTAAAAACTATGTTGGCATTTGCATTCTTGGGAAAAAAACAGCAATGGAGACAAATACGATTTTTAAGGATAGCGCTGCCGTGTGTGTTGGCCCAAAGCCCTATTTGACTGCCAACATTCTTTTTAGCGTTACCATCAGTCTCCCTGCCATCAGGCTACACAAGAAATGGGTCAATGGCAGATCTGCATCACACTGCGGGCACATGGGTGATGCTAATTTAGGCTTCCTATAATGAAAATATATTTCTAATTACAGGAGTTGAACAAAACAGTGTGAACACTGGGGAAATAAGGTTCAAAAGATTCACACGTTTTCATCAAGAAATGTTGTACTATTTGTCTGTGAGAATATCTTTTAGCTGTTTCAGACATAACTGCTTGCATGAAGTAGTCAACATATTATGCAAATAATTGAACACGTTTAGTTGATTGACAGCCATTATTTTTGCTTGATTAATTTGGATAGTGTATCAGTATTGTGTGTGTGTGTGTGTGTGTGTGTGTGTGTGTGTCTTTGATCCAGAAGCGCATTAAACCCAGTTCAAGCAGCCCGGTCCAGTCGAACAGCCAAACTACAATGCGCGCACGTGGCCGAGGGTCATACTAAAGCCCTGTTGTGTGTGGACTCGACTGATGATCTTCTCTTCACTGGTTCAAAGGGTCAGACATTCAACTTCATGACATTTTTAAGAGATAGTAACAGCGCAGCAAATCTTATTTGCTTTAAGGGATGACAGAGAATCATGCAAATCATGTCATGGGAAGCCGGTTACAACAGTGTTATGAAGTAAAGTATAAGTACACTGTTAAAACACTGTGTTAAAGGGATCATTTGCCCACAAATAAAAATTCAGTCATCATTTTTTCACGCAGTATAGGACTCTTTCTTCTGTGGAAGACAAAAGACGACGTTTTGAGAAATGTCTCGGGGGTATTGTGTCCATACAATGGAAGTCAATGGGGGCCCGATGTTGTTTGGTTACCAGCATTCTTCAAAATATCTTCTTTTGTGTTCAACAAAGAAACAAAGAACAACGATAGTCATAAAGGTTTGGAATGACATGATGGTGAGTAAATGATGACAGAATTTTCATTTTCGTGAACTATCCCTTTAACAAATGCTATGTTAACACAACTTAGTATGGCAATTCTATACGGTTCTATTACTGGATATACTGTACTGTACATGTATTTGTGCTCTATTCACTTTCATTTAAACTAGAAATATTTATAAGAACAGTAAACAGCGAATTAATCTTAAATCTTACCCTCCAAACTGGTATGTTTTTAACTCTCTGGAACACATAGAGAAATTCAGCAGAATGTCCAGTGTGCTTTTTATAGTGGAGATGTGACATTTAAGTGAACCCTAAAATTGGTCCATGTTATTCATTTTCCACATATTCCACAGCTTTGTTTTATTAAAATATTATGGATAAATATACAGTATACAGTACTCATTATGTGAATGGTCTTTTTATTTTAGATCGCACATGTAAAGTGTGGAACCTAGTAACGGGTCAGGAGATCATGTCTCTTGGCGATCACCCTAGCAGTGTGGTGTCAGTCCGATACTGTTCCAGCCTGGTTTTCAGTGTCTCCACTGCCTACATCAAAGTGTGGGACATCCGGGACTCTGCCAAATGCATCCGCACCCTCATGTGAGTTATACTGCTGGTGTTCCAGTTACTAAAGCCTAAATCTGGAGTTTTTGAATTGTTCTCGATGATCACTTATAGCCCTCCATCTCTGTCCTTCAGTTCATCCGGACAGGTGTCTCAAGGTGACACATGTGCTTCTATGAGCAGCAGTTCTGTTGGCATCCCACCGGGAGAAAACCAGATCAACCAGATCGCCTTGAATCCCTCTGGAACGTTCCTGTATGCTGCATCAGGCAACACAGTCAGAATGTGGGACTTAAGGAGGTACTATGACTTTCTAAAGATAATGAAAACACTATTTTTATAAAGTTTCCCTAATGCATTTTAAGGTCTTTTCATTGACTATCACTGACCCCCAAAAAAATGTATTATGATATTTTTAACAAAGTTAAACCAAATGAACCAAAATGTGTTTTTTGAGCAAAGATTTTAAAGACCTGATAACCGTTAAAAATAAGTTACATGCATGCTTGCGTTATTTTATGTTAACAAAAGTTGACTAACTGGGCGATACATTAAAATGACAGAAAAATTCATTTGAATTACTATCACCGTATACTATCCAGTTTTTGTTCAGCTGTTGCTCTGCCAAATAGCGCCTCCTGTGGCAACAGAATGCAATGCCCTTTGATGTGTTTCGGAAGATTTTTGCAGAAATAGTTTCACTAAAGGCCATTGTTTGGATATTTTCGGAGTCTCCAGTTATACATTTTCATGTTATTAAATTCTGTCTTCAGGTTTGTTTCCACTGGTAAACTGACGGGACACCTGGGAGCAGTAATGTGCCTTACGGTAGACCAGATGGGAAAGGGTCAAGATATGGTCATCACAGGCTCAAAAGATCATACTGTAAAAGTACGTTCAGACATTCTGAAACACTGTTTGTGAACTAACACAGATGCCTCTTGGGTCTTAATTGCGTATGCTGATTTCCATATGATAATTTTCACCTTTCGGTCACAGCTCACGCACAATTTCACAAGCTGTTGCGGCTCATTTGTGGTTGCCTGAACACAAATAATAGTTTAAACCATTAATATGCCTCCAATGTGCAACCAGGATCATTAAACACAGTGTGAAAGAACATGCTTTTGGACTGTTAGACTATGTGATGAGTCTCTAAGTCATTTTGTTTGTGTTGCAGATTTTTGATGTGGTGGAAGGTGCTCAGGGGAGCATCGGTGCCACACACTACTTTGATTCGGCCCATCAGGACGGCCTGGAGGCTCTGGCAATACAAAGCGATTCTCTGTTTACCGCTGCCAGAGACTGCTGCATTAAGAAATGGGATTTGACCAGCAAACAGCTGCAAGTGGTAAGAACTGAGGGAAGGAAGGGTATCTTTGCTGACCTATAGCAAACACTATCGATCAGTTTCAAACCCTAGTGGGGTCCTGTCTGTGCAGCATTTTTTGGGCATAATAGGTATGTTGCCAATAAGGAGGCTTTTCTTAAAGAAACAGTATCCCCAAAAATGAAAATGAATTTACTCACACTCATGTTGTTTCAAACCTTTATAAATTTCTTTGATCTGTTGAACACGCCATAGACTACTATAGTAGACTTCTATAGTATAGAAGTCAGTTGTACTTCAGAACTGTTTGGTTACAACCATTCTTTTAAATATCCTCTTTTGTGTTCAGTGGAACAAAGAAATTCATACATGTTGGACACAACTTGAGGCTTGAGGCTTCATTTTTGGGTGAACCATCAGTTTAATATTATGTATAAAAAACTAAACATTTTGTGGGTAAGGCCGTCCAAGAATACATTCCGTCAGACTTATCAAAGCTCATCAGATTGATAGAAAATAGTTTGTTCTAGACCAATGTATCTCAAACTGAAAATATTTAGAACCCATCCTTTTCCCACCATCTTGCACCCACACATGATGTAAGACACAATACGTCTTTTGCTTACAATCTCCTATTGGATTTATTTTGAAACAGTGTAATTAATAAAGTACTGCAACTTCAATGTGTGACATTTTAACTAAAACAAATAAGAAATTAGTCAGAGTGGAAGCATTTAAAGTGCAGGATGACACATCCACTGTAAATCTTAGCTGCGTAGATGCAAATTCACACTGATCGGTAAACACCTACACAGTTTTTGCAGTTCTGTTTGCACTGTTCAAAAAAATGTGGAACATAAGATAAAGTAGCATTTATACATTCAATAATTTGCTGTCTTTATGTTGAGCTTAAAGGGTCATGAATCCCCCATTATCAGCTATAGTCTACCTTACTGTCGTTTGGCAAAAATAGTGCAAAAAAGCTCAAAATTAACTAGTTTCCATCTAAATAAATGTTGTTTAGTGTTTTGTAACGCTTTAATGCCGTGTTCACACTTGACTTCTTTTTTGATAAGAAAATGTTGACAATGATGCTTTTTTGGTAAAAAAAAAAATGCTTGCAGCGTTGTGGTTACAAATAGCAGCCAGCAATGTTCGAAGATAGCATTTGTGCACGAAGGCAGCTTAGCGAGACAGGCTTCATAGGCAGCGTAACGGAAGTCTATTTGAATTATAAACAGAGAGCGTCTTTGCAAGAACCAGTCACATATTTAAAAACTACAATACTAATTTCTTGCTGGAAATGCAATCAGAAGTTATTGAAAGTGAAAATTAAACTTACATTTATTAATTAACTATGCTCCAACGGGCGTTTCGGCTGCCATTTTATTTTTTCGAGCTTGAGCCTTCTCGACCAATCACGTTCCTCGCATGTTGTTATGGAAACGATAAGTCTCTGTCATTGGTTAGCTTTGAAAAAGGTGCTTGAAGTAGGGCGTTTTATATATTCGTACTCACAAATATATTCCAATTAGTTTCATAAAAAGCTGACACGAAGAAGCACTTTATTTGTAAACTAATGAAACCAAAAGTAATGAAAGTTACATAAGTGATTTATGTAAGCATTTATGTCTACTTCAATAAGATATATATTTTCTGCTTAATGCCAACATGACAAACTTGAAATGAATCAAGGATAGTGACATTTTCTTACAATCCAGCATAGTATTTATTTCAGTTAGGTTTCATCAATGTACATGGCAGTCTTGTATAAAGTACTTGAAAGCAATACTTGAGTAAAAGTACAAGTATCTTACCAAAAAATGACTTTGGTAGAAGTTAAAGTCACCCTTTAAAATATTACTTGAGTAAAAGTCTTAAAGTACCTGACATTTAGTATACTTAAGTATCAAAAGTAATTGTCTGATATAACATGTACTTAAGTATTAAAAGTAAAAGTAAAGGTATTTAAAAAAAAGTGAACGGTTAGAATTTTGAGGTAATTAAATCAAAGCAAATCTCAAGTTCAACAAAATGCACGGTGCTTTTGAAGATGTGAGTAATCCTGAAGGCTCCTCTGTAACCTGCCATTAATTAGCCTAATGTGGTCTAAAAAAAATCCCTCCACCGGTGTAACGCTAATTTACCTAGGAAATATTCGGCCGCCACTTAGGCTATACCAGAAACCGTTATTAACCATTTCAGTATTATGTGTTGAATTAATTCGGAGGGAAAATCATTGGTGTTGTTAAATATCTGCACATTGGCTAATCAGAAAAGTTAACTAGCACACGTTAGCCTGGCCATCACGTTAGCCAGATATCTGAACAGGCTTATGATAACTAATTCATGTTAAATAACGTGAATTGAATGAAAATTAATTTAACCTACCTCGATGTGCTTCTTCAGGTTGGACGGGGAGTTTTTTAATGCCAATATTTCAGTGACTCTCGGTAGGCATACCGGGTTTCCATCCAAAGTTGCGAATTTAGCTTATGCGCAAAATTGGAAAATCGCATAAAACATTTGCCGTTTCCATCCAACTAGTCAACCTAATAAACTGGCACTAAATATCAGTAAGAGAAGCCACTGAATATAATAGTTTTGATATACTTGCGCAAGCAGACGATTAGGAAACTCAATAAATGCGGTGCTTTTGTGGATGCCTGCTGTTCGGGAAACACAGTCGTGACAGTTCTAAGAGGCAATTACAAAAATACTTGACGACTTTGCTCAGGCGTTTAAGAATGACCATCACAACATTTCTGATGCTGTGTCACAAGATCATTACTCTGGTTAGTCAGGTTACGCAGTCTCATAGTGCAGTTACATGACTTTTTGGAGGAATTTATTCAGCAAATGCGTTTCCATCTCCCATTATTCGCATTAACCCTTTTTCGCAAAAATGAAAAACCACCTCAAGCGAGCGTAAAAACCTTTTTGCGAATTAAGGTTTTTTAATTAGAAATTTGGCATTTCCATCACTCGTTTCTGATGTGAAACTTCAAAATGCGAATAAAACCAGAGTAATGGAAACCCACACTTAATCCGGTAGGAAGAATTTTTCACTCCAATGTACGAAAATATTTCTTGCAAATACGTTATCTTCGTCACCACCACGGAGTTCACCAAGTTCGTCACTGTAGTCGAGATGCTCGTCATCTGCTACCGGAGTGGTAACGTTAGCAGCAGAGCCTGCAGCAGGTGCTTCCATAATGGCATCAATAATGTGACATGCCCGGACAAGCAGGACTTCTTCTTCTTCGTGCTTGGCGGTTGACATGACAACAAACAGGCATTACGTCACCAACTCAAATTTCTTCTGAAAATTCTTTCATTTGTAGTAACGAGTAACGAAGATGGTTAGGAGAAATGTATCGGAGTAAAAGTACACATTTTATTTAGGAAATGTAGTGGAGTAAAAGTGAAAGTTGTCAGAAATATAAATAACGAAGTAAAGTACATATATGTGAGAATTCTACTTAAGTACAGTAACGAAGTATTTGTACTTCGTTACATTACAACACTGGTACATGGCATACAGAAAATCTTGCAGTAATATATGTATATTAATATGATATACTGTCTTCATTTTGTTTTATTTATTAATCTATTACTATTATAGTTTTAAATTAAAATGTATGTAAAACTGCTTTGCAACAATGACAAGTGCTATAAAATAATATTGACTCGACTTGAAATATAGTAACCATGTTTTTGGAAGATTGCCATTTGCATTACCAAAATTTTACTAGAAACATTATGGATTAATGCATTAGCTAAGATAAACTAACAATGAGTATACTTTCCTGCACATTTCTTGATCTATTTTTTAAATCAAAAGTTGTAACTGTTAACATTAGTCAATTCGCAATAAACTAACATGAACAACTATACTGGCATTAACTAAAGCGCAATGCTAATTAACTCAATGCTAGTTTATGGTAGCTAACCCTGTTTAAAAAAAACAGCATATGCTGGTTTGGTATGTTTTGATGCTGGTTTGCTGGTTTGTGCTGGTTTAAGCTGGTCATGTGCTGGTCCATAGCCGGTCATGTGCTGGTTTAAGCTGGTCATGTGCTGGTCCATAGCTGGTCATGTGCTGGTTTAAGCTGGTCATGTGCTGGTTTAAGCTGGTCTTTAGCTGGTCATGTGCTGGTCCATAGCTGGTCCATAGCTGATCATGTGCTGGTTTAAGATGGCCCTTAGCTGGTCATGTGCTGGTTTAAGCTGGTCATGTGCTGGTCCATAGCTGGTCATGTGCTGGTCCATAGCTGGTCATGTGCTGGTCCTTAGCTGGTTTAAGCTGGTCATGTGCTGGTCCATAGCCGGTCATGTGCTGGTCCATAGCCAGGCATGTGCTGGTCCATAGCCGGTCATGTGCTGGTCTAAGCTGGTCATGTTCTGGTCCATAGCTGGTCATGTGCTGGTTTAAGCTGGCCCTTAGCTGGTCATGTGCTGGTTTAAGCTGGTCCATAGCTGGTCATGTGTTGGTCCATAGCTGGTCATGTGCTGGTCCATAGCTGGTCATGTGCTGGTTTAAGCTGGTCATGTGCTGGTCCATAGCCGGTCATGTGCTGGTCCATAGCCAGGCATGTGCTGGTCCATAGCCGGTCATGTGCTGGTCTAAGCTGGTCATGTTCTGGTCCATAGCTGGTCATGTGCTGGTCTATAGCTGGTCTTTAGCTGGTCATGTGCTGGTTTAAGCTCGTCCTTAGCTGGTCATGTGCTGGTTTAAGCTGGTCCTTAGCTGGTCATGTGCTGGTTTAAGCTGGACCTTAGCTGGTCATGTGCTGGTCCATAGCTGGTCATGTGCTGGTCCATAGCTGGTCATGTGCTGATCCATAGCTGGTCAAACCAGCATCAAAACATACCTAACTGAGCATATACTGTTTTTTTTCAACAGGGAATGAATTTACTATGGTAACAAAAACAACCATTTATATGTTTTTTCTATCATTTAGCAGGTAGATCAGGCTCATTCTGACCTGGTCAATGGTCTGGCCATAGTGCCGGGCTCCAGCGCTGTTATGAGCAGTTGCAGGGGCGGACTGCTCAAGTTCTGGCACTCAGACACGCTCAGAGCCCTGGGAGAAATAAGGGCTCATGACAGCGCCATCAATGACATCTGCACTAACAGCAGTCATCTCTTCACCGTCTCAGAGTGAGTGACACAGTTCTTTCACAAGAACACACCAGTGTGAAGTAAGCTTTTGTAAGAAGCAGAGTGAGCATTAAAATGTAATAATCTCTCTTTCTCTCTCTTTTTTTTAGTGACCGGACAGTAAAGATCTGGCAGGTGAAAGGATCTTTAGAGGAGGGCCTTCAGTGACCACATCATAGATGAACAAGACGTTCACAGTGAACTTTTTGGCTTCCTCCGAGTTTCCTCTTATCCGTGACACACCTCTTTTCTGAAACTCTGCTCCCATTCCTGGAAGCCCAATTATTGTATCTGCTCCAGAGATCTTCCTGCTGTATATTTTCTAAACTGCAGTGTTAAAGTGCCCTGTTCATATTTATGTTTAGCCTATAGATGTTGCTGACCATCATAGGAGATACTGTAGGTCAATGTGTGTGTTTGTTTAAGTGGCACAGTCCTAAAGCTGGGCTTTAGGCATCACAGACTGCCACGTGAGCAGTGCATTTGAGAAGCACATGTGTTTGTAAATGTAAGGACTGGACTAAACTGATTTGCTCCTAAGTTATTCAATAATATTGATGTCCATTATTTTTTTCGATGTTTGTTGACCAAAGTTACTTAATTGTGTGGATCTCTACACTTGAACTATGACACGTCACAAATCTTGATGCAACTGTATCGTAGTCTTAACTGCTGGAATGGTACAAAGATATTTGCACCAGCGTCTCTGTCCTCTGTTTTACTTTTCATAAAGCCTGAACTGTACATCTGTTTTTCTGGTTCAAACCTTCGGGTAAGCTGTACAATTTCTTCTAATGTCGGGTAGTTATTATGAATGTCAGATGCAGTTGTAAAATAAACTACATCTGTCAAAATCATATTAGGTGTGTTCTCGTTGCATTCCAAGTTGAAGAAAATTGGGTTGTTCTGCAATGCGCTGACCCTAGAGAAGCATCAATAGGGGGCAGTGCATACACAATATACAGTGAACATGTAGTCTAGTGGTATTTGACATTCAGACTGCTCAAAATTTAGGGTTAATTTCAGCTATGTTTTCCATTTTGGAAAACGTCTTGGTTACGGATGTAACCTCGGTTCCCTGATGGAGGGAACGAGACGTTGTGTCGAACCGACAGAAAAGGGTTTGTCTTGAGAACCTATCATCTTCTGAGTATTTAGAAAAGGCCAATGAAAATTGGCGAATGAAATTTGCATGCCGGGCTCCTCCCCGGATGTCCGGGTATAAGAGGGAAGCCGGCGTGCTCATTCATTCACCTTTGGTCTGAGGAGCCTAAAGACCGCTGGGGTGGGTGGCCAGTGTTGTGGCATGAGGGACACAACGTCTCGTTCCCTCCATCAGGGAACTGAGGTTACATCCGTAACCAAGACGTTCCCTTTCTGTCGGTCTCTCGACGTTGTGTCGAACCGACAGAATGGGGTTCCTATGGAAATTATGACCCTCCAGTGGAGAGGAAGGGGGACCCAGAGCTTTCCACAAAAAGTTGGGAAGCCCCCTAACGCCAGCCGTTACGGGCGGAGGCCTAATTCTCTAAATGGCGAGAAGCTGCCCGGCACCGTACGGGCCACTGGGTAAGCATTATTCCCCCTGGGGGGAAAACGCTGCAGAGGCCACTACCTACCGTAGGGAGGAATTAGTGGAGACACCACATGGTCTCACCATCAGGGGAGAACTCATGGGAAGAAAGTGCGGACTGCAGGAGTTAACCGCAAGGTGGGAGTCCACCTGGGGAGGTCATGGGTTGCCAAGGTGGGAACCATTCATGAGGATACATCAGACGGAACAGCCCACGGAGGGGGGGTTACCACGTCTGGAGCACTAGGTCCGGTTAGAGCTATGTGGGAGATAACTCAACTGTTCCCCGGCCTAAGGGGGCAGGGCTGCTCTGCCCAGCCTGTCCCCTGGAAGGGTGCTTAGTGATGGATGGAATGCCTGTTCTTTACCCGAGGGGAAAGAAGTGAGGCGGGATCGCCACTGCTCCCCCCGGAGGGGGAAGGGCTTCCGCAGGCGTACGCCCTACCGGCTGCCGGTCCCACACCTTGCCAGGATGCGGGCTGACACCGGTTCCGCGCGTAGGTATTAGAACCTCACGGAGTTGTTGGGCATAGCCCAACCCGCAGCTCTGCAGATGTCTGCCAGAGAGGCGCCCTGAGCCAGTGCCCATGAGGGGTGTGCCTCACTCCCAACGGGCAGGGGCGAAATGAGATCGGTATGCCCTAACGAGGGCATCCACGATCCAGTGCGCCAGCCTCTGTTTGGAGACAGCCCTCCTGCTGACCTCCGAAACAGACAAAGAGCTGCTCAGAGCTTCTGGGCTCTGCGTGCGGTCCAAGCAGAGGCGCCGTGCGCGTACTGGACAAGCACGGATAGGTTGGGTCTTCCTCCCCGGTGGGGAGCGCCTGCAGGTTCACCACCTGGTCTCTCGGGAGAGTGGTGGGAACCTTGGGCACGTAGCCGGGGCGGGGTCTCAAGATAACGTGAGAATCCCGGCCCCGAGTTCTAGGCAATCTGTGGACACGGAGGGTGCTTGTAGATCCCCTACCCTCTTGGAGGTGAGCGCCATGCGGAAAGCCGTCTTTATCAAGACTGAGAAAGAGCGGCAACCCCGAGAGGCTCGAAGGGGGCGGGGCCTCTTGAGGCCCGCCACCTAGGTCGCAAGAGGGTACGGAGCGCGGGTAAGGTGGTCACCCTCTCGCGCCCCTTAGGAACCTAATGACCAGGTCGTGCTGTCCCAGAGGCTACCCAGCACTTGGGTCATGATGAGCGGCCGTAGCGGCTACATACATTCCCAGTGTGGAGGGGGAGAGGTTACTCCCCCGTCTCTCTTGAGGACGGGACAGCTCGTACCCGACCGAGCAACTCCGCGGGTCTTCTCGCCGAGAAGAGCACCAGGACGAGAAGAGGCGCCACCTATGGGCGTATAGCCGCCCAGTGGCCGAAGCCCTAGCCTGAGTGACGTCCCAACCGGACCGGGGGTGGGTCACTCAGGATCTCCTCGTCCCGTCCAGACATGGAGACCAGGTTTTGCCTGGGATGCCGTAACGTGCCCCTTCCCCTGGGGAAGCTGTCCGCCAGGGGGAGCGGCCAGGGGGGAGTTGTTGTCAGAGCCTCAGCTCCGAGAACCAAGTCCTGGTTAGGCCGAAGGGGCGTAACTAGTACCACTTGATGCTCCTCTTCCCTGGCCTTGCACAGGCCCTGTGCAATGAGGCTCACTGGGGGGAAGCGTACTTCCGCTTGTCCCGCGGCCAGCTGTGCGCAAGGGCATCCGTGCCGAGGGTACCTCGGACAGGGAGTACCCAAGCGGACAATGGGTGGAGTTCGGGGAGGCAACAGGACCACCTGTGCCTGGCCAAACTGCCCCCAAATGAGCCGGCTGCGCGGGGAGGGAGTCGCCACTCTCCGCAAGGCGTCAACTGACGAGAGAGCACATCGGCTGTCTGGTTCAGGACGCCTGGGATGTGTGTGGCTCGCAGGGAGCTGATCACCTGCTGACTCCAGAGGAGGAGGCGTCGGGCGAGTCATGTTAGCTGCTGTGAGTGAAGAATACGCCACAGCAGCTGTGCTGTCCGACCGGACCAGCACGTGCTTCCCTGCACGAGAGGAAGTCCCTCAATGCAAGTAGCACAACCCACAACTCTAGGCAGTTGAATGCCAACGCAGGCGGGGGCCCGTCCACCGCCCCGACACTGCTTGCCCGTTGCACACGGCACCCCTTAGGGTGTGTCGGCAGAAAAGCGTGTGACCAACGCCTGCTGCCGGTGTGCCACGCTCTCCAAGGAACTTGACTCTGCCGCCAGTGTTGGAGCGGTCGTATATGCATCGACCCGAGGGGGGGCCACCCCCGCCGAGGATGCCATGAATCCCAGGAGCCTCCTGTTACAGGGGGACCGCTGACTGTCTGATCTCAGGCAGTTCAACACTGACCGGGCGCGCTAGTCCTCGCGCCCCCCCCTGGGGGTGAGCGGGGCCGCTCGTGAGGACAGAGTCGAGTTCCATACCGAGAAAGAGGATGCTCTGCACCGGGGAGAGCTTGCTCTTATCTCAGTTGACCTGTGGCCCCACCGATCTAGGTGCCGGAGCACCAGGTCCCTGTGTGTACACCACAGATCTCGAGAGTGTGCCCAAACTTGAGCCAGTCGTCGAGATAGTTAGTACCCGTACACCTCCTTCCCAACGGGGAAGGAGGGCGGCTTCCACGACCTTCGTAAAGACTCGTGGAGACAGGGACAGACCGAAGGGGAGGACCCTGTACTGATATGCCCGTCCCTCGAACGCGAACCGTCGGAACGGCCGATGTCGAGGGAGGATCGAGACATGAAAGTACGCGTCCTTCAGGTCGATTGCCATGAACCAGTCCTGACGCCTGACGGACGCCAGGATGCGCTTCTGCGTGACCCTCCTGAAAGGCAGCTAGTGTAGGTGCCTGTTCAGAACACACAGACCCAAGATAGGGCGCAACCCTCCGCCTTTCTTAGGGACAATGAAGTACGGGCTGTAAAACCCGCTGAACACCTCGGCCGGTGGGACGGGCTCGATCGCTCCCTTCACCAGAAGGGAGGCGACCTCCGCCCGAAGTACGGGGGCATCCCTGCCTCTGCCTGAGGTAAAAGGACGTCCCGGAACTTGGGCGGACGTGTAGCGACTGAATCGCGTAGCCGAGACGGATCGTCTTCCTCAGCCCGCCTGACAGTCTGGGGGCTCCCAGAACTGTGACAGGGGACTAGAGGTTGATCTGCTTCATCGCCCCCGCGGAGGGTGGTTCGATGGCTAGCAGTACGGATTCCTTGCCAGGGGAGGCCCCCCGGGGAGGAGATCGGCTCTGCCATATTTCCTGCCTGGCGACTGCGCAGCTCAACGCACTGTCTGACTGAGAGTGCTGAGGGCTGGTGTTTATACTCGACATTGCGCTTTGCCATGACGCAACGTCGAGTTTGCCGTTCACCGTCGTGCAGAGGGTGAGAGCGGCTGAGGTAACCCAGAGAGAGAGGAAACTCTCCTTTTTGAGAGTAAGTGGGCGCCAGCCCCCCAGAGGGGGCCAGCAGATGGAGGGACGGGGCAGGAACCGTCCCTATCCGACCTACCAGCGCTGTGGCTGGGGTCGGGCCCAATGGTAGCCTCGATCCCCCTGAGGTGATCCCATGACAGCCGCTGCCCGCGGCTGCTGATGGGGCGATGGTCTCCTCTTCGCTGTCTCCTCCAGGTCACTGGAGGGCGTTGAAGAGGACCAGGGCTGCTGGGAAGCAGACAGTGCACGGGACTCGACGGCCGAGGCGGCCGAGTTGCGGCACGGAGGACTGCTTTTTACTGTCGAGAACCCTCCACAGTAACACCAACCAGCCCCCCCTTGCGAGACGGGTACGTCGAGAAAGCGGACCTTCTCAGCGTTACTCATCTGCGCAAGTATCGGCCAGAGGAGTTCCTCATGGACCACAAGTGTGGACATCGTCCGACCCAGGGCCCCCGTGGTCACCTTGGTCGCCCGTAGAGCGAGGTCGGTGACGGCGCGGAGTTCCTGCATAAGCGCTGGGTCGGTCTTACCCTCGTGGAGCTCTCTCAACGCCCTGGCCTGGCAGGAGCCATAGCGTGGAGAGAGGAGGCAGCTTGGTCCGCCGCAATGTAAGCTCTCGACACCAGAGATGCCGAGACACCACATGCTTTGGACGGGAGTCTAGGTCGAGCCCCCCCAGGTGGCCGCCACCTACGGGCACGAGTGCACCGCGGCGGCAAACTCCACCTGGGGGACACCGACGCATCCTCCAGCTGTCTCAACCTCGAGGGAAGAGAGGGTGACAGAACTTTGTTTGACGTGAAACGTGCCGGAAGGGGCGTTCCAGGTCTTGCAAAGTTCCTCATGCACTTCCGGTAAACACGGCACTGGGGGCGGGCGCGGCTTGGAGCCGCGCTCAAACCCGAGGCGCCATGTAGCCAGCCGCGAACGCCGGGAGAGGCAGTGCGGGCACTGCAACCCAACACTCACGGCGGCCCGGGAAAGCATGGCCGACATCTCGACATCCGCTTTTTCCTGGGCTCGACCCCCCGAGGGAGGGAGCCCGAAGAATCGTCGGAGTCGGATGGCAGTACGTCACCCCCCGATGCTGCAAGAGACCTCTCATCATCACGCATCGTGTCCGAATACGTGATTGAGGAATAAGACGGCGGACCGTCTTTTTTGGGGAACGGTCAGACGAGCGAAACGAGGTGTGAACGGTCCGTGAGCCGTGGCTGGCGGATTATCGCTCACAGTAATCCTCTTCTCACCCTCGCTGCTTGCCATAGCGGACGGCAGGGCCGTAGTCCTGCCGCCACGGAACGGGGAGCAAACGAGGTGGTGGCTGAGTCCCGGGGAACACAGCCACCTGTGACGCAACGTCTGAATCGTCACCACCCGCAGTGCGGGCAGGACGTATCCACAACGTCTGCCCCAGCGTACTGGAAGCAGGCATTGTGTCCGTCCCCCTCCTCGATGAGTGTGTTGCACCCATGAGAACAGCGGGACAAGCCACGCTGGAGAAATTTGCTCTTTTAGAAAAGGAAATTTGCTCGAACACCTCCGGAACTGCCGAGACGCCCAGGGGAGAGTCACTGCAGGAAGGGACCGTCCGCTGTCCACGTCGTAGATTCCAACAGAAAGAATGATCACCCAGATCGTAGAGAAGCTCATCAGATGCGTAGGCTCTGAAGAACAAAAGGTGAATGAATGAGCACGCCGGCTTCCCTCTTATACCCGGACATCCGGGGAGGAGCCCGGCATGCAAATTTCATTCGCCAATTTTCATTGGCCTTTTCTAAATACTCAGAAGATGATAGGTTCTCAAGACAAACCCCATTCTGTCGGTTCGACACAACGTCGAGAGACCGACAGAAAGGGAAACAGCAACTCATCTAAACTATATAATAACAAACAAATGTAGCTATGAGAATTATGCTGTGACTAAATCCACAATACTTCAAAACTGGAATGTTTTAACGTCTCCAAATTAGTTGCCCTTTGTAAGAATAAACTCCTGGCATTTAATCAGTCAACATCTTGAGGTTTCACACTGAGAAGCTTTTTAAACAGTATTGAAGGAGTTCCCATCTCCTCATGGCTCTGATGAAAATGAAAATTTTTATGAAAATTTTCTTCATATGTTTAAATATTGTTTTTGTTTTGTAATGAAAATAATATGTTTTGAGTATGACACCATCTCAGAAAGGGTTTTAAGCTCAGAAAAACATTTAAAAGTGACCCTCAAACCTTTAGAACAGTGAAGTATATGACCCCATGCCGTCTACAGGAAGTTTAGGATCACATTGAAAGTTTTGCTGAAAAAAAAGGTCTCTGTGTAACCAGCAGGTCAGTGTAGAGTTTCTTCGCTTTCTATGAACCAAACAAAATATTTCTTGAAAAATGTTTGGGCAAAATACCAAATACACTACTAAGCAATGGAATTTACAATAATGAGCATTACCCACACCAAAACCTGTTTTCACAAAACTGAAACAAAAGAATAAACTGAAAAAGTGTATTTATATACAATGGTATATAGAGCTGTGGCCTAGTAATGCACAGTAGTCACTGCAAAAACTCCTCCAAAAAAACCTATAATAACATGCAAACTACATTTAAGTTGAATGATTTGTTATTTATGGCAGTATAAAAATATCATATAAATGTTCTCTTTGAAAGAGTTAAAGCATTAAAGTAAAAGCACAGATGGCGAACTAGACGTTGGCGTGGGTCTTATTTGAAAGATAAATACTAAAGATAAATAACTTTGAAATAATTATCCTCACAAATGTATTCTAATTAGTTTCATAATCTACATAAAGAAGCACTCTATAAAAAGTAAGCGAGTGTCAATTTTATCTGAGCATTTATATTCATTTCTATAATAAGACGTCTTTTGTACTTACAGCCAACATGACAAATGCTGTTGCTATGGTGTTTGCTCTTTATTGTCACATCACTTGAAAATATTTGTGACCATATTTGTGACCATTTGAAATTCAATGACCGTCAATGCTTGACAATTTCAGACACTGGATATACAGTAAGTCATTTTCACACAATACACAGTGTGCCTACAGTGTATTTATTTACCCATCAAAGTACTAAGTAATGCATAGAATCTGTAGATTAATAGATGGGATCTGTTTGGTCGCATGGCTGACAAAAGAAGATGTTTTGTTAACGGGACCCCATTCACTTACATTGGTTTTGTGTCCATACAATAGAAGTGAATGCAGTCCAGCGCTGTTCGATTACCAACTTTCTTCAAAATATCTTCTTTTGTGTTCTGTTGAAGAAAAAAGTCATAAAGATTTGAAATGACAAGAGGGTGGGTAAATGATGACAGAATCAATTTTCGGTGAACTCTCACTTTGAGCATAGCATTTGCATATGTTTCACATTGCATGTTCATGCAAACACTTCTTCAGTTAACTTGATTCTCAGTTTTATAGTGTCTTTCTGTTATATCTGAGGTAAAGTGGGACAGTGAAGATACTGAAGCATGGCATGATGGTATGAGTATGGTATGATGACGTAAGAGCGTTTGTGGTTGAGCTGGTCGATGCCGAGAAATTCCTTACAGCTGGGTGAATTCCCTCTTCTAAATATAGACGAGCACCTTGCGAAATGAAGACAGCTGCTGGGCGCTGAGGTTCTGCATGGTAGAAAGGGCTTGCTGGGTGTACGATGTGCATTATGTGCGATGATAAAGATCATCGAAAAAATCCACACAGCCTACTGTACACTGTAAAAAAATATGTCGAAATTACAGTATTACTGGCAGCAGTTTGCCAGTAACTTACTGTAGATTTACATTTATGTAATTTACTGGCAACAGTTTGTTCAAAGATAAATGAACATTAAACATTAACAAGTCTTTATCTTTACAGAAAAAAAACTATAAAATAACAGCCTCATGCAAAGCATTCTGGGAACCAAAAACAGAAAAAGGTTTATGTGGATTTCTGGTTCCCAGAATGCTTTGCATGAGGCTGTTATTTTATCGTTTTTCTCTGTAAAGATAAAGATAAACTAGCTGCATAACTAGCCTACAGCTAAAATATTTTAATTGTATTAATTAAGCCCTGTTGTGTCATGGTTCTTCCCCATCTTGTCTTGCTTTTCTAGATCTAGTGGCAGAACAATGACAGAACCTCTTGTTTCATGTGGAGAGGGGCATTTTGGCACTGATTGCCTTCCATACTCTCCAGGTCTGTCATTGTTCCTGCCCTCTTGTTTCCTCGTTAGTGATAATTATTAGTTCATGCCCCGCACCTGTCCCCTCTTGATTTTGATCCCTTATAATGCCCTTGTGTATTCTGTCCTGTGCTGGTTCATTGTCACTTGTTTCATGTGGGTGAGTTCTTCTGAGTCTTGTTAGTGTAGTGTAGTGTAGTGTAGTGTAGTGTAGTGTAGTGTAGTGTAGTGTAGTGTAGTGTAGTGTAGTGTAGTGTAGTGTAGTGTTTTTGCAATATATGGTAAATGTTTTTTTTTTTGTCCTGTCTAGTTTAGTTAGTCCGTGTTCCTGTTTATCTGTTATGTTTATATCTTGTTATTTTACTCCCTTATGGGTTTTTGTTTTGTTTTATAATTAAAAGTCTGTGTTAACCCTTTACCCGCTGTCTGCGTGTGGGTCCTCTGTCCTTGCACCTCACTGTTCATGACATGTTGAACTTATGCTGTAATATGATGAAATAACTAACTCACTGAGTATGATAGGGACTCTTTATCACGATGGTGTTTTGTTTATAAAATTATTTATAACATGGATAATGTCCTGGATGTCAATAACACAAAATGTTCAGTAAAATATGTGACAAAAAAAACTGTAGCTCATTTTAGCCTCCTACCTTATTGGTTATTATTAAATATACATGTATAAAACAGATTCAGAATACTAAATGTTTTTTTTGTGATAAATCACAGTTATGACCTTTTTCACCAAGCTATATTTGGTATCTTTGCAGAGCACAACAAAAATGCTACTGTCTATATGTCAGGCATTATATCGTCTAGCAGAGTGATGGAATTAACATATGTGCCTTTTATTATGTCGTAACTGTTTTGTACAAGCAACAAGGCACTTGATGCTGTGCTATAGTCAAGGCTGAGGAGAATACAGCACCGCTTTTTGAACCTTATTGCTTTATTACTGCACATAGAGAAGCAGTAAACAAAAGTATAACCAGTCTCTACCACAATTTAGAACAAGTTGTCAATAGGGATAATCATATCTCTTTTGAAGTATGAGCCCACACAAAATATCTTTTTATCCCTCGGTTTGTGATTCTACTCAATTCTGTGTCACTTATAGCTATACAACCTACTCCGGTTGGCCATTCATGTAATAGCTCTAATAGCAACTAACATTCACCATTACTAAATAAAAGTGGGCTTTAAATATTGTTGGACTTTAAAGGCAGTCCTGCATGTTCAAAAATTTGTACTGAGACGTTCTTCAAAATCGATTAGAAGTTTATTATCAGATGTAAAAAGGAGTAACAAAGCTTTGGGTTGTCAGACGACCTCCGAAAAACCAACAACCCAAAATATTCAAATACACCCATATTTATAAAGTATGTGACGTCGCTCGTATCTTCTGACTCCTCCTCTGCTTTTTGCTCCCTTTCCACCAATCACCGTGAAGTCCTTTTTCTTAGTTCCTGTAAAATAACATTTCAAAACGTATATCCTGTGGTCAATCGCCAGTCCTGAGGAATGTTCTCCAGGACAGTTTCTTTTTGGGGAGCGGTCTCCTAAAAACAGTTCCCTGTGGCCGGACAACATACCAACATTCTTAACATTCTTTTAGTAAAAAGAAAACACTTAATCATCTAATGTTTTTAATTATATAGCGTTGTTTCTTAATCCTATGATTCATTAAAACACATCACAACTCATGATTATACTTAGAACATATGCAGTGGATTGATTCATAACATTTATTTTTCTTTGTGACTCTTTATATGTGTGTGTGTTTATCTAGATAATTTACGACTCCAACCCCCAACTTTCTCTGTTTTCTTTGTTTGCCCCAGTAACTTTCCACTGAGTGAAATAGAAAGCACATGACCAAAACACACAGCTTAATGAAACAAATGAAAGAAAACACTTATTGATTATATTGATATTTAAATCATACTTTTATCTAAAAAATATTCCCACAATTCCCTCTCTTGACCTCGAAAGAGGTCACACAAAATCCTAAATCAAATGTATATGATGTGCTACTCCCTTTTGTGTATTCTATCTCTATTCCTCCATATTTCAGTAAGCACTTGTCTGTTGATGTTATTGACCTTCTATGTATAGTTCGCGGTGTGGTGCTATTACCTTCCTTACTTTTTTGTATTCCAAAAATTATCCCTACGATGGTCCCTGCAATTATCCCTAACACACAACAACTTCCAATTTTCCCACAGTTTCATTTTGTTGCTGTTATATTCACCCTCTCTAGTAATATCTTGTTATCTTTACAACATCAACACTTCTTAAAAACTTAATACCTTAAAACCTGTAAGAAAACACTTCTTAAAAATACACTGTTAAACCTGAAAATTGAAAAACATTGAAAAACACTCAAAATCACACAATAATGAAAACTTGATTATAAGGAATAAATGGTTATTTGTATGTCCACGTCCGTGAACACTTCACTCAGAATCTTTTGTACTTTCTTGAAGTCTAGTTTATCTAGACCACACCCCAGCCGGGGTACTGAGACTGTTTTTACTCTGTTATCCACACACCAATCTCTCATGTGTTTTAGGCTTTCTGTGAAACAGTCATATGTTGGTAAATCAGTGTATTGTTCTTTGGTTATTAGGTGAAAAATAATTCTGCCGTCTTCTTCTTTAGTCACTGCACATTCACCTGGTTGTTTATTTTGATCAATTACTTTCTGTGTACCGTATCGTTGTTTGAACTGTTTAGCTATACCTGCTCCGTATGCACAGTCAGCACTTACACAGTGAGCCAATGGTTCTGTGTGTGGACTTGTGAAAATGTCACCTGTTTTGTGTATAATTTGGAGCTGTTGGTGTTGTTCAATAGCAATTTCAGTGTCTGTGTTACCGTTCCCACTCTGTGTATCCTCCCTCTCTTGGACCTGAGTCCTCAGGTCCAAACCAGTGTCAGCAAGAGACCTAGAAGGGGGGTCACAAGCTACACAGGATGTTAAATGGAACCAAGTGTCTCCTTTGCCTTGGAGTTGCACACAATGTGAGGTGCGAGCTGTCACACGTATAGGTTGAGACCACCGTGGTTCATTCCACTTTCTGCGGAATTTTCTGATCCTGACCCAGTCTGTTGTGACTGGTGATGGCAGTTCCTCGGGTTGCGCTGGTACAGGAGTCACCTGATGGGAAAAGGTTCGAATCAGAGCTGTTAGTTTATCAAAATACACAGTATGTGACAATGGCTGCACTGTGTCCTCTCTCAACGCCGTGGTTGGTCCTGGAAATTGACGACCTGTAAGCAATTCAAAAGGTGTAAAGCCTGAGATCCTGTTGACAGAAGAACGAATAGACATGAGAGCAATGGGTAAAGCTGACAGCCAGTTCAATTTAGTCTGTGCACAGATTTTAGCCAATTTTAGTTTAATTGTCAGGTTTAAACGTTCAACCTTACCTTGGCTGGCCGCATGGTAAACTGCACCATACGCATGTGTTAGGCCTAGAGCCTGTTCAACAATTTTCAAATGTTCATTTTTAAAATGGGTGGCATTGTCAGATCTGATACGTCGTGGGAACCCATAATGTGGAATGTAATGGTTGATTAGACACTTTATCACGGCCGTACTGTCCTCTCGGCCGACAGGATATGCTTCTGGCCAACCAGTGAAATAATCAACAATCACCAAAACATAGCGTTTGCCATGTACTCGTGTAATCATGTCTGTGAAGTCAATCACAATTTCTTCCCCTGGACCAGATGTCAAAGGGAAACACCCCCGTTTGGGTTTGATGCTAGGTTTTACATTGTGTTCCTGACAGATACAACAACTCGTCACATGACCTGACACCATGGATTGCAAAAATGGATGCCACCAATGTTCGAGAGCTCTCATCATTTGTTTGTCACTGACATGGCTTACCCCATGGGCTTGTGTTAACATTGAACCGGTCAGAGAGACAGGCAATGCCGGACGTCCGTCTGGCGCTTGCCATAGACCATCACTAGCACAGATGCCTCCATGCTGTGACCAGACTGATTGTTCTTCAGGGGCAGATTTCTGTTGTTCTTTGACCAAATATTCTCGAGTGAAACGAGGCAAAAGATCACTACAGGCTCTATCTGATCTTACCACCTGCTGAGTTGCAACATAGCCAGCTTCAGTTTTGGCAGCTAGATCAGCTGCATTGTTACCATCAGTGATAGGGGAATCATTTTTGGAATGTCCTGGACATTTAATAACTGCTACCTCTTTGGGTATCATCAGAGCCTCTAAAAGGTCTCTGGCTTCGCATGCATGCTTGATTGGTCGACCTGAGGATGTGATAAAACCACACCTCTGCCATAAGGGCAATTCCACGTGGACAGCTGTTACAACATATGCTGAATCGGAATATATGTTCACACGGGTCTCACCAGCGTAGTACAGGGCTCTTGTCACTGCTATCATCTCTGCTCTCTGTGCTGACTGTTTTCCTTCTAACTTCCCTGCATTCCTTGTCACTAATGAGCTTCCCACTTGTTCAACTACTGCATATGCTGCCTTCAGGCTCCCATCCTCTGCTCTGAAACAACAACCATCTGTGAACAATGTCATAACTGGCGGTGGGGTTGTCAATGGCACCGCAGACAGATCTTCTCTTACTTTGGATGCTCTCTCGGTGATGGGTGCACAATCGTGTGGCTGTCCATCTCCCATCAGATCAGCCATATTAATGCCTTTATGTGTGTATGTGAAATTGGGACTGGTCAAAATCTTAGCTATTCTTCTCTGTCTCAGTGGTGAAAATGTGAATGATGCTGAATTTACGAATGACATGATGGAGTGTGTGGTGAGTATTGTCAGTGGGTGGCCCATTACAATGTGTGATGTTTTATGCACAACTTTAGCTAAACCCGCTGCAAATCGAGAACAAAGTGGTTGTCTTTGTTCTACACAGTCTAACAACACACTCGCATACATCAACACTTTTCTTCTGCCCTGGTCTTTCTGAAACAGGACACCATGTGCGCTGGAGCCAGATTCTGAGGCATCCAGGAAAAAAGGTAACTCATAATTGGCACAATTCAGGTGTGCGGCATGAGCTAGCTGTGTCTTGAGGTCAATGAACGTCCGTTCAGCCTCTTGTGTCCACTGAAGTTCTGCTTTCAGATTTTTCATGCCATGCTCTTTGATCAACTGTCTGAGTGGTGTGGTCAGTGAAACATACATAGGGATATAGTGCCTACTGAATCCTGTGAGGCCTAAAAATGACAACATGTCTTTCACTGTGGTTGGCTTAGGATGGCTGAGTATACCCTGTCTTTGTGTCCCTGTCAAAGTTGATCCCTGTGCCGTGATCAGTCGACCTAAAAATGTAACACAAGGTCTGCACACCTGCAGTTTGTCCTTGCTTACCTTGAAACCAGACTTGTGCAACTGAAGCAACACAACTCTGGTAGCCTCCAAGCACGCCTTTTCAGTTGTGGCTGCCAAGAGTAGGTCGTCAACATACATGATCATGACACAGTTCTCAGGTAAGCTACAGTCCTGTAGCTGTTGTTTTAAAACATGATTAAAAATTCCTGGTGACAAAATAAACCCTTGTGGTAGTCTGTTGTAAGAATACTGGCATCCCCTGTATGTAAAAGCCAAACATGCTTTGCAATCCTCTGCGATTGGAATACAGAAGAAAGCGTTTGCCAAATCGATGCATGTAAACCATTGGTGCGCTGGTGTCAATGTGGACAGCGCAATATATGGGTTTGGCACTGTCATTGTAGGTGTTGCTACAATGGAGTTGATGTTTCGTAAATCATGTACCAATCTGTATTTGTTAGTGCCTGGTTTTGGCACAGGAAAAATTGGTGTGTTCCAATTAGACCTATAAGGGGTTATCACTCCCTTGTCAATCAGTCCAGAAACAGTGGTGGCTACACCTTCTTCTGCTTCTGGTTTGTTGCGGTACTGAGGGACCCAAATAGGTGTGGTGGTGGTTAATTTAAAGCTAACAGGTTTGATGTTACAAAACCCTACATCTGTTGGTCCTTGAGACCATAGATTATCTGGCAATGTGTCAATCATTTTTTCTGCTCCGTCAGCGTCTGTCTGCTCCCTACCATGGCTTCTAGAGATCTGTTTATGTGTCAACACCCCTGTGTCTTCTGTTTGGTCTTGCACCCAATATGCTTTTTGTGTCTCGGAATACAGGATACCCCAAGTTTCTGTGGGTTTCCAATCATTAGCTGCCAACAGCCTCTTAGTCATGTTGCCTAGCTCCCTAGCTTCATGTTTCGGATGTAATGCTACAGAGACGTGTGGTGCAGCTGTATCAGACATTTCATACCATTTCATCTGCTCTTCTGTCAGTAAAATTGGTGTCACTACTCCCTCTTTTCCTATCATGAGACCAGATCCCCTTATCACCCATTTGCTGTCTTCTATTTCCTGAAATAGATCTTGGTATTGTGTGGTGTCATCCCTGTCATAAAACAATGTGCAATGTAAGGGGTCTATTGGTGGCAGAAAAATATCTATATTTGTTATCCATTGGCGATGTTCATTATACCTAGATACAATACTATTAGTGGCTACACTGGAATCTAGCTCAACCCAATATATATCAGCATCTTCTAACTCACCACACGATGTTAACATCCACTGACTGTCTGTGGTGTGACCTGAAAGAGAACAATTTGTTTCTGAACCATCTGGAAATTTCACTATCACTCCCTCGGGTGAACATAAAATGCTGGCTCCTAATTTGATTAATAGATCTCTGCCTAAAAGGGGGATGGGAGCATTACAAGAGTACAGGAATGAGTGTGTCAATATTTGTTTGTCAATTTTTACTTTCAGCAATTTTGTCATAGGCCATTTTTCTACCTCACCAGAGAACCCTATTACTCCTACTGTGCGATTTGTCAGATCGCTATTGTCAATCGTGCCCTTTGTTACAGTAGAGTATGTGGCCCCGGTATCCACCAGAGCCTTTAGTGGTTGATCACTTACCACTATTTCCATGAGAGGTTCAGCCATTCCTCTCATGGTGGTTCTCTGTGGGCCCCTTCAACATCCCTCCGCCCCACCCTCCGGGCCCCATGTTGGGTGCACAGGCGCCTGTAGGTTGGAAGGTGACGGGAAGTGTTGCCCCGGGTTGTGTGGGGTTTGTGGTCCCCTGCCACGACCACCGGCGCCACCTCTTCGGGGACCCCATCCCCCCGCAGGTGGACCGTTACTCTGGCCTTGACTCTGTGCTGATTTTTGTGGACAATTTCTCGCCCAATGTCCATACCCACCACACTCAAAACACTGGTCCCTCTCAAACCCTCCCCTCCCTCTTTCCGGCTGCCCTCGTCCATTTCCTCTCCAGGGGGGTCCCTGCCTACGGTTTGGTCCTTGGGCATAATGTGGGTTGCTATATGGATGGTGGTGTGTCGGTCCTCCAAAAGGAGAACCACTGTAAGGGGGTCCTTGATATGGGTCTATGGGTTGGGGTGCATTGGGAGTATGTTGTGGCATTTGCTTGGCCTTTTTGGTTGTCCCTTCACTTTTGGCTTTTTCTAATTGCAATTTTAACAACTGGGTTTTAACTCTTTCTAGTTCCTCTTCCTCTTTATTGGCTCTTTCCACTGCTCTGTCTGTGTGGTGCACTAAATGTCTTTCCCATACCTCGTTACTTGCCACTGGGATATCTGGGTTATTCTCCATTGCTTGTTTTACTCCATTTGGAGCTCCTGTCATTACTGCTGCTCTAAATATGTCTCGTGTCACAGGGTTGTTTAAACTGTTTTCCTCCACCATTTGTTCCCACTCAGCAGCACAACGGAAATAATAAGCCGCTCCAGTCTCACCTGGCTTAATGCGGAATTTTATATTCTGGTACACCGTTGGTGGCACAGGATATAGTCGACGAAGAGTTTGGCTTACAACAGTACTTACTCTGGTAAATGGTATCTCATTTGCAACATACATAGTATTTGCATCGAGCTCTAAATTTTGCATTTGTGAGGCTGTCAGTATCTGACCCAACAGGCATCTCAAATCACCCAAAGCCAAATCAGTGCCATGGCTGAGTGCTGTCAGCTTACTCAACCATCTGCTGCCTCCTGAGGTAATGGGTGGCAATTTACTCGCTATTGCTGTCATGTCACTGTGTGACCAAGGTTGGTACTGTGAATTCCCTCCTGGTCTGTGTATTAATGGTGCTTGCATTTGAGGTACCTGTAGTTGACGACTTGGGTCATAGTTCAGGTAATGTTCCCTTTCCTCCTTCTCTTCCTCATGGTCTGGGTGCCCTGGCTGTTTCCTGCTCCTTAACCTATGGGCTATTGGCTCACCCAGTGTCATTTTCCCTGCAAATTGAACTGGTATTGGCCCTGTTAGCATATCGGTCCCTGCTTGTGGATTAGGGGTGGATGTATTTATTGGTTTTGCAAATATAATGTCTTCTTCAGTATTCTCATTGTCACCCTTCTCAGACTCTTCCTGTTCATGTCTTGTTCTCTCTACTTCTTCCATAACTCGTCGTGCTTTTACTAATGTGTCTTCCACACCCTTGTTCACTGCAGTTTTTAATTCATCAAATTCCTTGCGTATCCTGTCTATTTCACCAGTCATTTCTCCTACTGCAACATCCATTTCTCCCCCATTTATTGTCATCAATACCTGCTGTTTGTGCTGTTCGTATGAAGGGGGGTTGCTTAGGGTTGGGTATAATGAAGTGGGTTGGTCTTTTCTGGGGGCGGAGCAGAGGATAGTCTTGGTGCTTCCTGTATTCTCTCCATTTCTCATTCTGGCTGCTGAGTTGTTCACTTCCTGTGTTCTCTCTCTACTCTGTGGTTTCTGTGAGCTGAGTGCTGTGGTTGTTAACGCTACTCTAGTCCACATCCTTAATTTCTTTTTTCCTGCATTATACCACTTAACCTTATCTTTCTCTTCAATATGTCTCCGTAACTTACTATGTGCTTTCTTTTCCATTTCTCTAACTTTCGGTGCTAGAGGCATTCTCACTTCTTCTGCATTTTCCCACCCACAATCATCACACAATGCTACCCAACACTTATCAATTTCTTTCTGTCTTTGCTTTCTATCTTTTGGTTCTGTCTGTGCTAAAAGCATATTTGTAACATTTTGCCACTGCACCATTACTGGCGGACACCCATATTCATCGCATTCTTTCTGAAATTCAGCCATTTTATACACAAATTCTATTCACAGTTTGCAAAAATTATACAGTATCTATTTTCACACGGTTAAATCAGTTTTCACATTAATTTTCACATCAACAATTGCATTCACTTTTTCAAACATTCAAACATATAACAGACAATTTTGGAATATTCTTTTATGAGTTCGCCAACTCAAAGGGATTTATTTCACCCTAGCCTTTTTCGTCCCAGACGCGATTACCACAACGCAATTTTCACTTTTAAATATTCTTTTATGAGTTCGCCGACTCAAAGGGATTTATTTCACCCTAGCCTTTTTCGTCCCAGACGCGATTACCACAACGCAGTTTATGAGTTCCAAACTCAAAGGGATTTATTTCACCCTAGCCTTTTTCGTCCCAGACGCGATTACCACAACGCAATTTATGAGTTCCAAACTCAAAGGGATTTATTTCACCCTAGCCTTTTTCGTCCCAGACGCGATTACCACAACGCAGTTTATGAGTTCCAAACTCAAAGGGATTTATTTCACCCTAGCCTTTTTCGTCCCAGACGCGATTACCACAACGCAGTTTATGAGTTCCAAACTCAAAGGGATTTATTTCACCCTAGCCTTTTTCGTCCCAGACGCGATTACCACAACGCAGTTTATGAGTTCCAAACTCAAAGGGATTTATTTCACCCTAGCCTTTTTCGTCCCAGACGCGATTACCACAACGCAGTTTATGAGTTCCAAACTCAAAGGGATTTATTTCACCCTAGCCTTTTTCGTCCCAGACGCGATTACCACAACGCAGTTTATGAGTTCCAAACTCAAAGGGATTTATTTCACCCTAGCCTTTTTCGTCCCAGACGCGATTACCACAACGCAGTTTATGAGTTCCAAACTCAAAGGGATTTATTTCACCCTAGCCTTTTTCGTCCCAGACGCGATTACCACAACGCAGTTTATGAGTTCCAAACTCAAAGGGATTTATTTCACCCTAGCCTTTTTCGTCCCAGACGCGAATACCACAACGCAATTTATGAGTCCCAGACTCATGAGGGATTTACAATACCCTGGCCTTTTTAAATCTGATTTCTCAAACTTCTTTTTTATAATTTACTTGTACTTACTCGGAATGTTCATCAAATTCAACACAGCAATTTAGGTATATTCAATAGCAGAATTTTGAATAAACAGGCTTCTGCTTACCTTTTATTTTTAGGTCGACCTGTGTGTTGAATCTGAATCCGTTCCGAACGAAATTGGCAGAAAATGCCTTCGTCTCTCATCAAATCACGTCTCGTCAAATCACGTCTCGGGGTCACCATTTGTTGGACTTTAAAGGCAGTCCTGCATGCTCAAAAATTTGCACAGAGACGTTCTCCAAAATTAAACAGAAGTTTTATTATCAGATGTAAAAAGGTAACAAAGCTTTGGGTTGTCAGACGATCTCCTCACTCCACCACAAGCCAACAACACAAAATATTCAAAAACACCCATATTTATTAAGTATGTGACGTCGCTCGTATCTTCTGACTCCTCCTCTGCCTTTTAAGGAGTGCTGCTCCCTTTCCACCAATCACCGTGAAGTCCTTTTTCTTAGTTCCTGTAAAATAACATTTCAAAACGTATATCCTGTGGTCAGTCGCCAGTCCTGAGGAATGTTCTCCAGGACAGTTTCTTTTGGGGAGTGGTCTCCTAGAAACAGTTTATTGTGGCCGGACAACATACCAACATTCTTAACATTCTTTTAGTAAAAAGAAAACACTCAATCATCTAATGTTTTTAATTATATAGCGTTGTTTCTTAATCCTATGATTCATTAAAACACATCACAACTCATGATTATACTTAGAACATATGCAATGGATTGATTCATAACATTTATTTTTCTTTGTGACTCTTTATATGTGTGTGTGTTTATCTAGATAATTTACGACTCCAACCCCCAACTTTCTCTGTTTTCTTTGTTTGCCCCAGTAACTTTCTACTGAGTGAAATAGAAAGCACATGACCAAAACACACAGCTTAATGAAACAAATGAAAGAAAACACTTATTGATTATATTGATATTTAAGTCATACTTTTATCTAAAAAATATTCCCACAATATCTGATAAGTTTAATGAATATCTGTTTAGCTGTCCACGTAAAAGAGTTTTAGAATTCATTGAAGTATTGATAAGTCTTCGTCTCACTTTTGTTTGTCATTTATCATGACTGTAATTCTGGTAATACCAAATTTATGACAGTCATTACTTATGTTGAGCCCTGTAATGGTATTTCTTCCTATGAGTGCAATATTGAGACCAACGTGTGTTATATTCCAAGAGTTTGAAAAGACACTTCCATCAGAGAAGAATGCAGAATAAACAGAAATTTTGGAGCGAATCTTAAAGATATATTTTATACGCATGTTGTAAGTTGGTTGGTAAATTGCTTGGAGTGTCTTCAGGAAGAATGTTTGGTCTGGCAAAAAAATCCAACCTAGGCTGGCTTGAGTCAAACCAACACAATCTCACGGCAAAACGTAACTATTTTATGATGTGGCTAATTTGTATTAAAATTAGCTCATTCCTACATTTTTGTACGATTTGCTTTCGCGGCAAGGACTTTAGGTTTAGGAGCGTGGCTAGCGGTGTGGTCTCAGTTTCACCTTTTTGTAATAATCGTACGTTTTTGTACGATTCACAACGTTTTAATTCATACAAAAAAAGCCACTTCGTAAAATAGTTACGAATAACTGTGAGATCAGGATTGACTTTTTAATAAATATTGATAATAATGGATAAAATGACACTAGGTTATTTTCAACCCACAGTTTGGCCAGAAGGGGACGAACCTAACCACTGGCTCAAATGAACCCAGAAAATGTTCATATCTGACCCAACCATGGGTTGAAACAACCCATCACATTCACGAGTTCACCTGTGCAGATAATAAAAATAGCAGGGGTAGTGCGTATTTGGCGTGCTGTCCGGGGAGCGGGCTCCGAGCTCGCCGGTTCCTTCCGAACCCGGTACGCTCTCTCTCCCCCCAATAGGGGCGAGTGCGCCGAGCTCGGAAACGGCCGAACCAAGAACTCACCCCCCGGAATCCTGCTAGATATTCAAGTTCGGGGAGAGGAGCCGGGGAGGTGGAGGGATGTTTAATCCTTTAGAGATGGTTTCAGGTAGGATTCCTGGTCTATTTATGTGCTGGTTAACCAGCCGGTGTTAATTATATGCTCCGGCTTCTCCCGAACTTTGTTAATAAAACATCATTTATTAGCCCAACGGTTGGGTTTGTCCCTTTTGACCCAACCAGTTGAAAATAACCCATTTTTATGGGTTATGATTTATGTCCTGCATATTTTTTGTTTCTGGTTTTTTCTGTGTCATTTTGCTAAATAATTTGTAAAATAAACACTGTATTGTACACCTCATATTTGGTTGGTTTAATCTAAACTGAGAGGGTATTAAAGCAAATATTGTGGAATTATGCCCTCCAGTCATCCCTTCATGGCCACTATACGCAACAATTATGATTATACTGTTATTTATAATATATAGTTACTAATACAGTTATATACTGATAATTATTTCATATTATTTCTATTCAGTTTACAAACAAGAGATTAAAACAAGTGTGGTTTTAATTAATAAAATAATAACATCAACAATAAGTAACATATTATAGACAATAATATTTATTATTAACATTAATATTATTACTACGACTACTACTATATTGATAATATAATAATATCGTTATTGCTAGTTTTGTTATATATGTCACGGCACTGTCAGTGTTAAATCTGTTTTGAATCTCACATGAATTCACAGAGAAGAATTCGCCAAGTGTGGTTTCACTCCGTCGCGCATGCAGGCTGACACACACGTACCTTCACTGACACACGCACGCGCTCTGTTATGGCGAGCAGAGGACGCTGTCTCTGTTATGGACTGACATCAGCTTTGCTTTTCTCGGCGCAATCTTTCGTGATCCTCTACGAATTTCCTCTCGTGAGCGGTGCGCGTCTCCACACACTTCCGTAGGCAGGAGTTTAAAACCGAAAGCTCACCATGAACACAATGAGTAGCTGCGGCTTTCTGAACATGGCGACGACAGGAGATTTTGACCCTCTCAATGCCACTATTCCAGCCACAAAAGTTGAGATCACCGTTTCTTGCAGGTGAGGCAACGCGCCACTCACACCTTTACTCTCAATCCGCTTATAACGTTACACACATTGCGCGGTTTGTTTTTATAGAGCGTTTGGAGAAGACAAAATTACGTATAACTTCCATCGGGCAACACATATACATACTTTTCTGTATTTTCCACAAAAAAATGTGTGTATATGTGATGCATATCGGTGTTATTAAATAGATTTGAATGAATATTATTGATATGTTACTTCCGCCCCATAGTTACTTTCAGAGTTGCCCACTCTTATGCACCAAAACAAACACTTCACACTGCTCTCGCCAGCTGTTAGTCTAAGTTTATTTGTGTACTGGAATAACCGCATATGGTGCTTTTATGGGATGTACCTAAATAAAGAATAAAGAACAAGACCGTTTACAGAGAGCGCAGATATGGTGCTTAATGTTAAGATTACGACTCGTTATGTGTTGGTTATTTCATATGGTTGCACGAACCGCTTTGCACATTTGCATTTAAACTGGGGACTTTCGGTTGAGTTCAGTTGTTTACATACAACATTTGTGTGTGTTTACTTTATAAAACTGTTTTCATGCAGGTTTCGCTATATTTGGTGAGACACTTCCAAATGTGACACCCATGTTATTGTTTAATTCAGTCCAGTTGCTCAACAGCTGTTTATGATAAATGTTGTAGATCTCACGTCATGCTATTACATTGTCATTTATAATAACACATTTTTGTTGTCAAACATAAGCTAGCTATTTATATTTACATCGTTTGTTTAGCAGATGCTGTTTTCCAAACTTACAAAAGAGAGAGGCGTTAGCGTTTGACTAATTTCAGATGTATTCCTATTATAAATCATCTGCATACAATTACTCATCAATTACCAACTCTTTCTCCTACAGAAGGGTTACTTAGTCACAGGCTGTTTGCAGAATGATTTATCTCATACTTCTTAACAGCATGTGTTTTTCGACTTCGCTGGAAAACATGTGATGGCTTTGATAGCGAGTCAGTTCTGTTGTTGTTTTCATATATACATTTTATTCTTTCTGTGTACTTATAATGAATTATTGATGTGTATTAGTTTATGGTGCATCTGGCTTTGCTCGCTTAAACAAATGTGAGTGGGCAGCGGCTGTCTTCTCAGCCATTGTGAAGAGATGTTGTTGACGGTGAATTACTACACTCATTGTCCCCTTGAGCAGGTTTACTCAACAGGGAACACACACACATACGCACAATCTTGGAGCTCCTTTGCAAGACTGCACAGGGTGGGCAGGACCTAAACTGATGCCATGGTTACGATCAGGTGCATTCCTGTACTGTAGGGCCACTTTACCGCTGTCACCATGGTTATCATTGCAGATGAGCTGAGTCACAATAAACCCCATAAACTGGGATAAAAATGAATCGGATGCATATTAATTATGTAAGAATCTTGACTAATGCACGTGTTATTGATATACTGTATCAGAACCTACTTGAACAAAGAAACCTGTTGTTTTAGTCCACATGTCTCAACTCTCAACTCAACTTTATTTATATAGCGCTTTTTGCAATTTTCATTGTTACAAAGCAGCTGTACATAAGACATATTGACTATAAGCAAAACAATTAAAGTTGTACCTGCAAAAACAAGAAAAAGTTGAAAACACAGAAGACAGACATACCCACATACAAAACACTCCACACACACAATATGCACACGTACTAACACACATAGACATAGACACACACACACACACATACACAGACAAGTACGCACACACACACAGACACGCACGCACACACACACGCTCAGTGAGAGCACACATTTAAGATAAAGGAGAGAGAAGCACAGGTCAAATATAACAGACTATAAATTCCTATATGCAATATTAATTAAGTAAAACTTTAAAATTCTAAAGCAGCCCCCCCGGCCAGGCAAATAGTGCAAAAAACAGTATGCAAATGGTGGCGAGGAACCCAAAACTCTAATCGAGAAAAAAAACCTCAGGAGAACCCATTCCCAACCAGGGGATTCCAGTTAGGGCTGGGCGATATGGCAAAAAAGTAAACTCGATAGTTTTTTTCTATATTGATCGATAACGATATTTATTTCGATATATATTTAATTAAAAAACTGTATTTAAAATAATCTATTTTAAATAATAAAAAATAATCTTATTTTTTAATCATGCAAGCATCTTACATACAAGGTTCAATATTTTAATGTGCACACAAACTCACTTTATTACATCTCTAATCTGTACAGGGCAGCGCTGGTTTGTTTCATATGCACCAGCTCATGTTAGCAGATATGTTAACGATGGATATAAAAACGTTTGTGCTTGAGTTTCGAAGTAACGTTAACTCGCTTGCAAGTGCGCCTCAAGTTTGTTTTGTTTAACCGGCGATTGTGAAAATAATAAGACACTTGATAAACCGCGTGATGACAACTCGAGGTTAGTTTCACCTTTGTTTCCGCTTTCAGTAATGTTTTCCTCCTCATGTCGAGTTTTCTTTGCCAAGTGCAGTATGAGATGGACTTTGTATGTTGACGCGCATGCTAAAAGCTGCACGCTGACTGACTGTTGTTGCGTTTATTTCTGCGTTCTGTTAGACTGTAAAATTAATCCATATCGAGTCAAAATGCCAATAGCTTATCATCGTTTTTGAAATACATTCTATCGCGATTCGATATGATATCGTTTATCGGCACAGCCCTAATTCCAGTTCCCCTCTGGCAAAAGCTGCTGCCTCTGCACAAGCTCCAGAGAGCTTGCACAACAGGGCTAAATAAATAAATAAACTTACCAATAAAGTAAATTATAGTTTAAGATTATCATTAATAATCTAATAGCATTTGAAATTTTGTGGTGAAGACGTGTCAGGTGACCGCGTCCTTCTTTATCCAGCTCTATCATCTCAGCTCTTGTCAGGTCGCCGCTTCCCAAGGTGTTAATTATGTTTCGCTGTGACCAGAGTTCAATCTCCATTTGACGGTTTTTTTTTGAGGCAGTGTAATTACCTGAACTTAAAGTGCATGAGGGTGTTAGGTCACTCTAATCGCATATGGTTTGGTAAATGTCTACAGAATATCCACACCAATGGTTTAAGCTAGTTAATAGGGGTGTAACGGTTCAAATTACTCACGGTTCGGTCTGTGTCACGGTTTTAGGGTCACCGTTTCGGTTCGGTTCGATTTGTGCTATGTTCAGGGAAAAGGGACTACTGACAAATAAAAATAAGAACAAATGATCAAGCTACAAGTAACAGCACCAATAAAACAACAGAGCAAAGCAGAAAATTAAATAATATACTGTATATATACACCTTTTAAGGTAGAAATGGATTGTAATCAAATAAAACATAACATTGCATATGTACAAATTAAATAAAGACGAATCATAATTGAAGTTACAGAAGCTATTGAGTCACAAGCAGTGAGTGATTTCCTTGCCTTTTAACAGACAGCAGGAATATGCTGCTGTCGCTTTAAGAGGAATGAAACAGATCCAGTACACTGATACTGTACACATGCGTTGTTTTTCGTCCGTTTCGTCCGTTCACTTAAGACATAACCTACTATGTTTGTTAAGATACTCGACAAGAGGGGCATGTTGATCTACTTCGTGTGTGAATCTGTCCGTTTAAGCGCTTCAAAGACAACTCAATATTTGCGCCATGTCTGAGACTTTCCTTATGCGCGCTTCGGATCTTCTCACAGCGCGCAAGCGAGTTTTCTTGTGCATCATCTTGCACTTAAATGTTTAAATTGGCAAGGCTTGAATGAGTGTAGTTTAAACAGCAACATCTCACCTGCACTCGCGCGCTCACAACACCCGGGTGATGAAAGCATAAATGACTGATCATATTACAGCATACGTCAATCCTATTGAAATTTGTCTACGTTATTTGATTTGTTGTAGGTATTAAATGTGTATCCATCGACAAACATACATTAGCTAAACTTTGTCAGTCTGTTTTATGCATTATAATTTTTAACGAACCATATTATAAATGCGTCGTCAGATTTAAGATGAGCCGTGTGCCGAACCGTTGGTGGAGAACGGTTAGATTATTTACCGAGAACCGTTACACTCCTACTAGTTAAGCCAAGTCTTTTTTAAGAGGCTTGTAATAATAGAAATGACTAAACCTTTTGGTTACACTTTATTTTACAGTGCCCGTTCAGCCACTTGGCAAAATCAGGTCGAGCTTACACGTAATTATGCATAATGTATAGTAAATACTATAGTAAATTCATGTAACATCTAACAAGGGCACCGTAAAATAAAGTGTTACCAACCTTTTTTATTAGGGAAGTACACATACCTGTAGAGACACACGGTTAGTTGACAAGTGACTTGGAAGTGCTTTTTTGGTTTTACAGTATGTGCACTTACAGTGTACTGTACAAACCCCACACAAAACAGGAAACTACATGTACCTAATATGGTTTACGGTTAAGCTCAAGGTTAGTATGTAGTAATTACAAAATGAGAAAGAATGTAGTATGTACCTATAATACACTGTAATATGAAGTACATTCTTTGACTAAAGGAAAGTATGAATTTTAGGTACTATATAGTAAATGCTCTATATTTCTTGTAAATTGTACACCTTTAAGTCGCTTTGGATGTAAATGCATAGGTGCAATTTGCGGGTGGGACGGGTGGGACACGTCCCCGCCACTTTTTGGAAGAAATTAGGAAATGTTTGCGGAAGGTGTGTATTGTTTAGGGGCCATTAACATCTAAAATGCATGGAAAATGCAGGCTGCGCCGCTCCCGTTGCTCACACTCTTAAGTTATTTACATTTAGTCATTTAGCAGACGCTTTTATCCAAAGCGAAGTTATATTTGCGGAGGACAGAGAGACGTGGCCAGTATTAAAATGCATGCATCATCTGCACTCGTGGCGCTTGCTTGTGCATCCAGTGTCCAAGCACAAAAACGCGTAAACCAATGAACAAGTGACATTTTTTAGGAATAAACTGTTTTTAAGTGTAATGCGCCGCAACAGTTTGGGAATCACATACTGTGCTGGAGTCGAAAAGCGGAGTAGCCAACTATTTTTGATAAATATTCCCAATGAGTTATTACAGAAACAATTTATTAAAGTATTGTTTTTGTCATCTCTGTCCCCACCACTTTTCAAAACAAAGTTACGCCACTGTGTAAATGCAAATAAATTCAAGGCCTATTACTGTACTTTGCACAAATATTACAGTAAAGCTGTTGAACACTTCCATTGTTATTCACCTATACAGTTACAGATCTATTCAGTGGCACATATTTGCTTGTTAGTTCCTTCAAATATTGTTACTTTTACAAAACAACTGGGTCAGGGTTTGTCTTAAAAGTAAAAGAAAGACCTTTCCTTTGTTTACGACCTTATTAAAGCCGGATTGGATTGTTACAGTTCTCTTATAAAAATGAATTGGTGAACAGGACTGTGGATCTCAGTTCTGTTCCTGTTTGGCCCTCACAACACCTCCCAGATTTCAAGAATAAAATAAGCGTATATTTAGAACAATAGGTCTGACTTATCAATGTCACATTAACCTCATTCACTCAGTCTTATGGCGTAGTGAACTTACTGTAGTCATTTTTGTGTATATGTTCTGTAATAAAACATATAGCAAGGTACACTGTTTGCTCCATTAGAATCATACTGACATAATGTAAGATTGTCACTTGTTCACTTCACGTACATTACGTTTACATTACATTAATGCATTTGTCAGACTCCATCCAAGCCAACAACATTAAATCTATACATTTTATCAGTACTGTATGTATGTTCCCTGGAAATTGAACCCACAACCTTTGCACTGCTAACATAGTGATGTACTAGTTGAGGCACAGAAACACGTAATGTAATGGTCAGTGTTGGGTGTAACTAGTTACTAAGTAATTAGTTACTGTAATTTAATTACTTTTCCCTTGAAAAAGTAAAGTAAGGGATTACTCTTATTTTTCTGTAATTTAATTACAGTTACTTCTGATGTAATTAAACTAAATACTTTGTGTAATATGTGTGTGTGCAGAAGAGGAATTTACATCAAAATTCAAAGTCTAACTTTAAAATCCGTGCTTTCATGTATAATTCTCACATTTGTAATTGATAATAATACTTTATGTAGTTTTATATTATTTATTTGAATGAATTAAAAGAGCCGTTTCATGTCTATCCTTGAATCACTTAACTAATCAAGGTTGATAGGATATAGAAAGTAATTTGTAATAAGTAATTAAATACTTTTTGAAGAGAGTAACTTGTACAGTAATCTAATTACATTATCAAATGTGTAATTAGTAACTAGTAATTAATTACTTTTTCAGAGTAACTTACCCAACACTGGTAATGGTTGCTGAACGTTCTTACGTATATATTTGATTACTCAATTTCCTTTGGTTGCAGAAAGAAAAAAGATGTTTATTTATTTACATGTTCTGGCACTGCCTCCCTCGCAGTGTTGATGTTCAGAGCGGTGTCAGCAAAGGTATGCTGGGAAACGGGGGCCGTGTGTGTATGTGATTGCGATAATGAAAGTTGCTTGCACTTCTTGGAGTTAAAAATGTGAAGAGCTCTGCTAATAAATAGAGTTAATTCAATTAGAATTTAGTTTTACTTAACTTATTTATTATTACATATAGGAATTTATAGTCTGTTTAATATTTGACCTGTGTTTCTCTCTACTTTATCTTAAATGTGTGCTTCTCTGTGATAACCACTGTCGTGTGTGTGTGTGCTCGTGTGTGTGTGCGCCCGTGTGTGATAACCACTGTACGTGTGTGTATTGTGTGTGTGGAGTTGTGAGTCTGTGTTTTGTATATGGGTGTGTTTGAACATGTGTGTGCGTGTCTGTCTTCTGTGTTTTCACCTTTTTTGTTTTTACTTATATAACTTTAAATGTTTTGCTTATAGTCAAAATGTTTCATGTACAGCTGCTTTGTAACAATGAAAATGGTAAAAAGCGCTATATAAATAAAGTTGAGTTGGGTTATCGAGAAAGATTTATCTTCATACATTCAGCTCACACCTACTTTTTACCAGTTACAGTGAAGAAAAATTAGGTGTGCTCTGTATCATTTATCTTTTTAATGTTAAGTTAATGAAAGTTGTAACGTTTTGTGCCTGCATCTTCATAGACACTGTAAATACAAAACTGTTCCATTCATTTTTTACAACACAAGACAAAATCTTTCACTTTTACTATAACAGACCAAACAAAAATGATATGGTAAAACAACCTTAACTTGCTTTGAATTCAGAACATTCCTTTGAGAGTACGTAAGAAATGTGTGAATAGTTTCGTTTTCGGGGAGTGGATCGACCTGAAACAGCACATTTGATCTCCTTATATCAAAACTGTTCCCACAGATTCGTTTTGCTAGGCACTACCACTTTACTTCCAGCCTGCCAATTTGTGATTCTCGTGTCTAACATCATTAGTTGATGCTAATTTAGAGACATGTTTAATAAGCTCTTCATCAGGTGGATGTGCTGGGGATCTTATTTATTTCCTGTGTCACCGATATGGAGAATTATGAGGGCAGCCGCAGACCCTGCTGAGTCCAGCCTCTCTTGGGGTGGTTTTCTTAGCATTTTAACAACTTCACAGCCCAGAACCCTTA
Organism: Triplophysa rosa; assembly: GCF_024868665.1. Taxonomy (NCBI): domain Eukaryota; kingdom Metazoa; phylum Chordata; class Actinopteri; order Cypriniformes; family Nemacheilidae; genus Triplophysa; species Triplophysa rosa. The sequence continues at coordinate 13,951,196 of NC_079913.1, forward strand.
CATTATCCTTAATATAAACTCATCCTTGGTTCGATTCTGGATTTATATTGCACCCAGAAGATACAGTATCAATGTAAAGAATGATGTTGGGTCTACTAAAAGCTGCTGTCTGTAACCTTTTCCTATTGCATTCTTAAACGTAAATTTGCTTATTTTACATTCTCATCTCTACTTTATTACCACTACGCACCTGCTGATGATTCTGTCGATCGCTTCTTGAATCTTTGAACACAACTTTATCACCTCAAAGAAGCCTTTTTCTTTCTTTTCTCCCTTGCATGCAAGGTTTAAGGAATGAAGACTTTCAGTATTCTGCGATCACACTAGACTTCCTTTCATATGCATGCAAATGTGGTAGTCCAGAAGCGCAAGTTCTTGTAAAAAATAGCATTTTGCCATGTTTGGTTAACTCTAACCTGCAAGTTTGTAATATCACATAACAATGTGTGACCAATAGAAGATGAAATCGCCACGGCATGACCTTTTTCAGTTGGAGGAAATCCTAATAATAATAATATATAATTGTGTACATTAAATAATATATATCTATATACAGTATATATAATTAATAATACAATAATACATTAAATAACAATAATAAAACAACAATAACATCTTAAATATGTTGAAATCCACAATGTTTTTTCTCTGGTTACTGCCCATATACGCAAAAATGTCACATTCTGAAAGTCTAGTGTGACCGCAGAATAATTGAAAAAAAAATCATGAATGATTTAAAGTGATTTCAGAGAGGTGGGTTTACAGGTGATTTTCGTGTTTATGAGCTCATAATTTTAGGCAAGAATATCCAATTTACCATTTTTTTTTCACTTTTGTAGCTTTAATGTGTTACTATTTGTTCTAATATGAGAGGTACATGTGCATCATTTCATTCATCAGAGCTTCTTGAACTTTACAAACCATTTTTGAGGGGCATCAGATTGCTTTACTAGATGCTGTGACACTGGCAGCTATTTGTCCCCAGACAATGATGAGAGAAATCTTGCGGTCCTTGAGAGTATATGAGAAATCATTGTCTTTCTGTTTTTAGAAACAAGGTCTTACTCGCAGGTCAGAACATGAAAAAGGCTTGCGTTTATTGCGTTCAGATTGTGACTGCTGGACTTATTAGTAGCCGAATGCATTAAAGCATGTAGATTGAAATGAGAGTAGAATTGAATATGTTGCTCGGGGGCCAGCCTGACAGTAGAGCCGGGTGCTAATGTACATGGAAGTGATGGCGAGGAATTTCCATGCGAGCCTGTGCTGTTTTCCTCATGTCACGTTTTTGTGTGTCAGAAAGATGAAAAAAATGTGACTGGCTGAAAATGCTATAAAGCCCTTTATTTGCCACAGGCCCACAAAGCCACATGAATTAATCAGACTGTTGAAAATGGATGGATTTGTTCAGAAGTTGACTAGAATGAAGGTAAATATTGATAATAACAGTTGAACAGTACTTAAGAGATTGCCAAAATAAACAATTCTGTCATTATTTATTCGCCCTCATGTCATTCCAAACCTGTACGACTTTCTTCTGCAAAACACCAAAGAATGTTGCTAACAACATTGTCCACCATTGACTTCCACTGTATGGACAAAAAACCAATGAATGAGACTGTAACAAGACTTCAACAGGACAGGAAGTAAGAGGCTGGAATCAGGGTCGAGCTGACGACTAAGAACTTTTATTTAAACAAAAATAACACACGCGCTGTACGCGCCTATTCAAAACACTTGCCACTTCTGTGGCTGAACAGTCTTTCTCGTGGTCAAAGCCTCCCGCTTTACTTCCTCTGGACATTCGTGCAGAGCCACTCGCCACCAGCCGTCAGCTCCGGTCTCTCTCCCCTACTGTCTCTGCCTCGCTGCTTTTAAGCCTCTCCACGCCAGTTACTGGAACAATGCACAGGTGTTCATTATTTGTGTGAGCGCCACTCACTCACCGCTCGTCTCCTCACTCTCTCTCCTGCTGCAGACTTCGCTGAACCACGCCCCCCTTGCCACATACCCCCACCGCCCGACTCAGGCCGGGGAGCCATCCGGCCTGCAGTCCTCCCCCCCCTTGCCGGGAGAGGAAGTCGGCCACAGCCATCTGTGCACCCGGCCTGTGGACCACCTTGAATTTAAAAGGCTGTAAAGCAAGATACCAACGGGTGATCCGGGCATTGGTGTCTTTCATGCGGTGGAGCCATTGGAGGGGAGCGTGGTCCGAACAGAGGGTGAACTCCCGACCCAGCAGGTAGTATCTGAGGGTGAGGACGGCCCACCGGATAGCCAAACACTCCTTCTCTATGGTGCACCGGCCGCTCCTCACCCTCCACCAGCTGGGACAGTACTGCGCCCAGCCCTCTGTCCGACGCGTCGGTCTGCAGGATAAAAGGGAGAGAAAAGTTAGGGGAATGCAAGAGCGGCCCGCCACACAGGGCAGCCTTCAACATGGTAAAAGCCTGCTGGTACTGCTCCGTCCACTGGACCGTATCGGGTACTTCCTTTTTAGTGAGATCAGTCAGCGGGTTGGTGAGCTCCGAATATTTAGGCACAAACTGTCTATAATATCCCTCCAACCCCAGTAACTGTCTCACCTCCTTTTTGGTCTTAGGTCTCGGGCAGGCCGCAATCGCTGCGGTCTTATCAATTTGGGGACGCACCTGCCCATGACCCAAGTGGAAGCCCAGATACTTGACCTCCACCCACCCAATCGCACACTTCTTCGGATTAGCTGTGAGCCCAGCCTCCCTCAGCGACCTCAGGACCACTCTCAAATGCTCCATATGCCGCTGCCAATCGTTACTATGGATAATAATATCGTCTAGGTAAGCAGCGGCATACGTCGCATGGGGTCGGAGGACACGGTCCATGAGGCGCTGGAAGGTAGCCGGGGCTCCAAACAATCCGAACGGAAGTGTTACAAATTGGTGTAATCCGAATGGCGTGGTGAAGGCTGCCTTTTCTTTGGATACTGGTGTTAGGGGGATCTGCCAGTACCCTTTCGTTAAGTCCAGCGTCGAATAAAAACGAGCCGAGCCGGTCCAACAATTCGTCGACCCGGGGCATTGGGTAAGCGTCGAATTTCGACACTGAATTCACCTTGCGGTAGTCCACGCAGAACCTGACCGAGCCGTCCGTTTTGGGATCCAAAACTATCGGGCTCGCCCAGTCACTGTTGGACTCTTCTATTACCCCCAAATCTAGCATGGCCTCTAATTCTGCCTGAACAACCTTTTTTTTGTGTTCGGGTAAACGGTAGGCTCTACTACGCACCACTACCCCCGGTTCGGTTTCGACATGGTGCCGTATGAGATTCGTTCGGCCTGGAATGGGAGAAAACACATCGGCAAACTCCGCCTGTAGGCGGGCCATGTCAGTGAGCTGTGAGGGTGAGAGGTGGTCCCCCCGGGGCCAGAGCAATGGAATGCGGTTTAACATTCGCTTCTGGACCAAGATCCTCCTCTGCGGATACCACCGTCGCCAGCATCACTGCCTCGTCCTCGCTCCATTTTTTAAGGAGGTTGAGGTGATAAATCTGACGTGCACCCCCCTATCAGCCCGAATAACCTCATAGTCGAGATCCCCGACTTGCCGTGTGACCTCAAAGGGTCCTTGCCACTTCGCAAGTAATTTAGAGTTAGATGTTGGGAGCAACACAAGTACCTTCTCTCCCGGTGTGAATTTCCTCAGGTTAGAACCCCGATTATACAGACGGCTTTGTTTGTCCTGAGCCTGTAGCAAATTCTCCATCGACAGCCGCCCCAGTGTCCGGAGTTTTGCTCTCAGGTCCAGGACATACTGAATCTCATTTTTACTGGTGGAAGGCCCGTCCTCCCAGTTCTCCTTCAGGACGTCCAGCACCCCCCGGGGCTGGCGTCCATACAGGAGCTCGAAGGGGGAAAACCCCGTGGAGGCTTGGGGGACCTCTCGTACTGCGAATAAGAGAGGCTCTAACCATTTATCCCAATTTTTGGCGTCCTCGTGGACGAACTTACGAATCATGGTTTTCAACGTGCGATTAAATCGTTCCACCAGTCCGTCGGTCTGTGGGTGGAAGACGCTGGTGCGAATCGATTTAATGTCCAATAATTCATACAGTTCGCGTAATGTACGTGACATGAACGCCGTGCCTTGGTCGGTGAGGATCTCGCGGGGGATCCCCACCCGGGAGATGATCCGAAACAGTGCGTCCGCCACACTTTTCGCGGAAATGCTGCGGAGTGGCACTGCTTCGGGATATCGCGTTGCATAGTCCACCAGAACCAATGCAAAGCGATATCCCCGTGCAGATCGCTCTAATGGCCCGATGAGGTCCATGCCAATTCTCTCGAAGGGGACCTGCATCAACGGAAGAGGGCGCAACGGCGCTTTTGGGGTGATCGGTGGGTTTACCAACTGACATTCGCGGCAAGACGCGCACCACCTGCGCACGTTGTCGTGAATGCCCGGCCAAAAGAATCGGGCCATGAGGCGAGACAGTGTATTACCCTGCCCTAAGTGCCCTGCCATTGGGTTACTATGAGCCGCCTGAAAAAGCATTTCCCGACGGTTTTTTGGAATCAACAATTGGGTTATATCCTCTTTCATCTGGGTGTCTTGGGTCACCTCATATAACCGATTCTTTCTTATAGCAAAATACGGATAGGAGAGGGGCCGCGTGGGCTGAACCAGCTGTCCGTCGATGGATGCAACCTGCTCAAACGCCCTTTCCAGCGTCGCATCCTGAGCCTGCTCGAGGGGAAAGTCATCGCGATCTGAGAGTACCACCCTCTCGATCTCGCGCGCCTCCCCGGAGTCTGGCTCCGACGGACCCGGCACCACACTGCCCACATGCACCCCACTTCCCTTACCGTGCTTCGTTCGCCAAGAGGCATCCGCACACAATAACCTCAGTAATTTAGGGAAAAGCGGCCAATTCGTCCCCAGAATAAGCGGATGCCGGAGGTGAGGACTAACCGCCACCTCTACACTATGCTTTTTCCCCCTGAATTTGATGGGCAGGCTCAACAAAGGGTATTTCACCACATCCCCGTGCACACACCGCACCCTAACCTCGCGGCTTTTACCCCATGCCCCGAGACGAACCAGGCTTTGGTGGATGGAGGTCTGGTTGCAACCCGAATCCACCAAAGCCTGGTATGTACCCCCCCAATACTCACGGGTATTTGGTACAGGCCAGCCGGACCAGGGGCAGCTCGTGGCTCGTCGGGGACCCGGATCATGGTCCCCACATCCATCACCGGGCAACGATCTATGAAATGGTCCGGGTCCCCGCAGCGCCAACAAGCCGGCCCAGGCTTTCCCGCCACCCCAATGGCAGGGAGTGGGCTCACCAACTGGCGTGGGGAGGAAGAGGCAGACGGGTTGTAAGGCATGGTGTAGGGGTGGCCGCTCGTCTCCGGCGCGGCGGACCTGCCGGCCCCGGTTCCCCCTCCGTCGGTCGGTCCGGTCGGGTAACTTCCGCATCCCCGGAGCCCTCCCCTCGGCGGGATCGGTGGCCTGGTCCGTGGTGCTGGTATTGGGCGAGCTGCCGGTGTGGGGAGAGAGACCGCTGGCAAAACTTCCCCGATTCCAGGGCACGCAACCAGGTGGTCTTCCGCCAGCTGGATGGCCGAGTCCAGCGACGTCGGACGGTGGCACTGGACCCAGGCCGCTGTTCTCCGGGGCAGACAGGTCGTGAACTGCTCCAGTACCACCTTATCCACGATGCTCGCGACGTCGCTATCTCCGGCCATCAGCCATTTGCGGCAGGAGTCCCGGAGCTGCTGAGCTAGCAGGTAGGGTCGACCGGTTTCCGCCAACCCCAGCGATCGGAATCGCTGGCGATACTCCTCAGGGCTCCGGCCGACCCGCTGCAAGATGGCCTTCTTCAGCTCAGCGTACACCAGGAGATTCTCCGGGGGTAACTGCTGCGCCGCCACCTGGGCCTCTCCAGAAATGAGTGGGATGAGGTGTAGGGCCCACTGATCCTCCGGCCAACCCCTCGCGACCGCTACTCGCTCAAAAAGACTGAGGAAGGCCTCGGGATCATCCTGTGGGCCCATTTTCTGGAGGACCAGGTCGGCGCGAGACCCCGTCCGAACCTCCCGGTGCACCCAGCTCCGGAACGACTCGCGGTCCTCTTGCTGAGCCCGGAGGACCGCCTGGAACCGTACATCCTGGTCCTCCCAGAGCTGCAGCAACGCTCTATGCTGTTCCTGATGGAGGACCGCGAGCGAAGAGATCACCTCCGCAAACGGCGAACCGGACGGACCCGCCCCCCCGGTCGCGGCACTCCTACTTCCTTCCATCCCGGGTTTTCGGCACCACTGTAACAAGACTTCAACTGGACAGGAAGGAAGAGGCTGGAATCAGGGTCGAGCTGACGACTAAGAACTTTTATTTAAACAAAAATAACACACGCGCTGTACGCGCCTATTCAAAACACTTGCCACTTCTGTGGCTGAACAGTCTTTCTCGTGGTCAAAGCCTCCCGCTTTACTTCCTCTGGACATTCGTGCAGAGCCACTCGCCACCAGCCGTCAGCTCCGGTCTCTCTCCCCGACTGTCTCTGCCTCGCTGCTTTTAAGCCTCTCCACGCCAGTTACTGGAACAATGCACAGGTGTTCATTATTTGTGTGAGCGCCACTCACTCACCGCTCGTCTCCTCACTCTCTCTCCTGCTGCAGACTTCGCTGAACCACGCCCCCCTTGCCACAGAGACATTTCTCAAAATATATTTTTGTGTTACACAACATGAGGGCAAATAAACAATGGCAGAGTTTTTATTTTTGGTTGAACTATCCCTTAACAGAAGAAGCTGCTAGAAACAGGCTTTACACATTATGAATGTATAATAATAATGTATTATAATTTTTGAGAAATGTTCTTTTTAAAAACATGTTAATATAAATATACAAGAATATTATATTATTATATGAAAGTGTGAAATAAATGCTCATCCATAAAAGCATGTACATATAAAAAATGATACAAACTGCAAGATAACTTAATATTTAAAATCTAAATATATATATATATAATATATATATAATTTAAAATGAAAAATGGCATTGCTGTGTGTTTACTTTTTAGGATAAGATGGGAGATGTTCACATTTGTTCAGTGGAACAAACATTGTTTCCTCTGAAGCAGTGATGATGACCTGCCCAGGCGGACAGCGTGACTGGCCCCGGCTCAAATGCTCGCCAGGTTTCCAGGAGCCTGTCGAAGCGGTAAATTCTGGTTGCTATGTGACTCATTGCAGCGGTGAACCTCTGTTGGTCTACTGCTCCTCAGGCCTGATAAGAGATTTATACTGCTCTGGATGTCACATTACTGAGATGCTTTGCTCTTCTCTGCTAGTTCAAACTAGGGGTCACGGTTCAAACTAAAAGGGCAAACCCTGACTAAGAGGCACATTATGAAAAACTTGTTTTTATTTTATAAAATTTGGGGTTAAATATGGCCTGAGCTCTAAAGCAGAAACTAATGTAGTGCCCTTCCTCAGTTAAATAAACACAGAAATCACATTTACAGTAATGTACCTATAATGGGGCAAAGTCTGTGGGACAAGCACTTATATAAATGTTTCAGTAAAAACAATTTATTTTTCATTTTAAAATCATCAGTAATGCTGAATGTTGTCTGGCCAACTATTATATTTGCTGCACTTTTTTTACAAACTGACTATGTTTGCCACAAATAAACAGTTTTTGAATGACAAACTACTAAATTACTGTATAATTCTTGTGAGTGGAGTTAAAAAGCTCTCTTGTTTTTACCTGAAATGCTAAAATCTCATTGATTGAAAAACAATGGTTACTGAATTGCGCAATGGGCCAGACTGCTCTGAGTTGATCTTACTGTGGTATTTTTGGCACCGTGATCTGTCACGACAGCAGGAAGCCGCTCCGTTGACCTATAAGGCCATAAAGATCACATAATGGGTCGCATTGAGGAAAATGAAAGGTGTGTCTGAGTGTATTGAGCAGTGACAAGAAACCCGCTGAGCTAGACCTCAATATGCTCTATAAGGAAGACTCAAACAGGCTGCACTGCAAAGAACACAACGCTACAATCCCAACAATTGACAGTATTTAATCGATGTACATTTTCCTCAGTGGTTATAGACCAAGAGCTTTTTTGGAAGGACAAGCCTTTTGGTTTGCTGGTACAGGGAGGCTTGTGTCTTTTAACTCTTTACTAAAGCATAAAGACCCCTGTTGAAAATACCAGCATATGCTGGTTTGGTATGTTTTGATGCTGGTTTGTGCTGGTTTAAGATGGCCATGTGCTGGTCCTTAGCTGGTTTAAGCAGGTCAAACCAGCATCAAAACATACCTAACCCAGCACATGCTGTTTTTTTCAACAGGGACGTTTAAGACCAACATCTAGTTTGGGCTTGGTATGCTCATGTAACTGTTGAAAGCAGAGTGCATGATGGGATAGACCATTGGCCAAGACAACCATCAATATGCAATCGCATACATTGATCAAACACTGAGATGAAAACTCAGTACTAAGCTTTTCAGAGTTTTACAAAAACGTTGTGCTCTTCACATTATTTAAACAATTAATTAAAAATTTTAACGCTGTTTTATTAAGTTTCTCATTGATGTTTTCATTATAGAACATGTTTCAATCAAGTAGCTCAAATGCAGTATATATACCACAAAATTAGTGGTATGGTAATATGCTGTTTCAAGCTAGCAAGGCATAAATAAACAATTACGGTAAAGATCACAACAGAAAAAAATAGCTCTTGACCTGTGAAGTTTCATGAATGACAAAATATGGTGTCTGTAGAAACAGTATGTCTTATATTTCAGTAAAAAGATTGTATTCTGAAATTACTATAACAGTATGTCACTGCCTAGGCTACATGTGACTGCCTACACTAAAAGTGTTTTCTCATTAGAATACCCTGCTAAAAAGACCAGCACGAATTTCTATTCTGGTACAGGCTGGTTTATGATGGTTAGTGCTTTAGAGCTTGTCGTGTTGTTCACTAGCTCTTGCTGAAAAACTAAAATCTTAAAGAAACAACAGAAAACCTATATACAGGAATGCTGGTGACCAGCAATGCTTTTCCTAAGGTTAGCATAATATATTTAACATTTTGCAAAGATAATGTCTTCACTTTAAAATATATTTTTCCTAGTGCTTTGGTGTCTTATACCACCTGTCTTTCACTTTGAGATTTCAGAGAAATACAATGCCGCTGAGAGCTTTGACAACAATGTCAGCATCTATAAAAAACACTTGGTCAAAATAAGCTGCATGTCATAGCTTTTGCTTTATGCTTTATCACATCTTCTTTGTTCCTCTGTGTGAAAGTCGGACACTGTTCCTGGCCGTGTTATGATCTAGCTAACAATGCCTTGGAAACATCACTTCAGAGTGAAAACATCAATAACCAATTTTGTTATGACACATGCATGGCACATATGACACACAAGTGGTAACGAAATCATGCACTGAGAAAAAAGAAAGGGGTCAGCCATGGGGAAGTAATCTCAGTTATCTGTTTTGTATTATAATGTCTTATCATGTAAGTCAAATGTTGATATGAGACCGTAGACCTGACATCTATGATGTTATATCTAAATCATAAAAATTCAAACGTTGTTGCGGTCAGTAATTTTAAACAATGCTTTGCGAGCAGGTACAGTATGTGTGATTCATGTTGACATTGATGTAGGGCTGCGTGATACCCAAATTTTATCTGTGATGTGATTCATTTTCGGCTACCTTTTTTCAAATGCATTTCCAAATATTGTCTCCAAGAATTCCAGAATAGATTATTTATTGTAACAGTAGCGTATAAAATATAATTATTTTATAATGTATTATTATTGTTTATTTTTTTATGTGATTATACATAATAATAACAACAGTTGATTAATATGTTTGGCCCCAGTTAACTCTTTCGTGTTTGAATTATGACAAACTAAGTCAAAACGATTTCTGTGTTCCTATTACTTTTTCACACCTACTTTTCAAATAGCCTAGATTTTCAGATGTCCCTTGAGTGGACATTTTAAGAGATGACAGTATACTGTAGGATGATGCACTAGTGTCCCCTGTGGTTGATGTGCAATTATGCCATCAAAACGCTATACATGAGAAATTACTTTTTGTAAAACTGTCCACTGCAGTGACCTCTATGCGAGAAAAAAATGCATACAATGTACCTATTGTTAAAATGCATTCACAATTAAAGTATTTGTATGTAGTTACACGTGTGACCCTAAACCTACCCACAACATACATTTGGTAACACTTTGCAGTAAGGTTGCATTTGTTAATAGTTAGTTAATGCATTAGCTAACATGAATTAACAAAGAACAACACTTCTACAGCATTTACTGTATTAATCTCAGTTTATGTTAATTTCGGCATGTTGACATTAGTTAATGCATCATAAACTAACATAAACTTGTATTGACATTGACAGGGATTCATACATGCTGAAAAACTACATTGCTTATTGTTAGTTCATGTTAGTTAATGCATTTATTAATGATAAATACAACCTTGTTGTAAAATGTTACCAATGTATTAAAGTGCAGTGTATTAAATGCAGTATTTAAAAACACTTAAAGTGTTTATTTTGAAAGAAGATATTTTGAAGAATGTTGCTCACGGGACCCCATTCACTTGCATTGGTTTTGTGTCCGTACAATAGAAGTGAATGGGGCCAGTGCTGTTCGGTGACCAACTTTCTTCAAAATATCTTCTTTTGTGTTCTGCGGAAGAAAGAAAGTCATACAGGTTTGGAATGACATGAGGGTGAGTAAATGATGACACGATTTTCATTTTTGGTTGAACTGTCACTTCAATGTAAAGTATGACCCTTTTGATATCCATGCACATTTAATATAATATGGCTACAACAGAGCCTTACTCCATTGTGCAGTCTATTAGGATGTCAGCCCTCACTTTAAAATTATGTCGCACTTGAACCCTCTAATTGGTTCTCAATAACACTCACTTTATCCTTGCAAGCGAATGCTTTGCCCCCAGGTGGAACTGCACATGTTGCGCTTGCACCCACTGATAATGGAAAAACTAGTTGACCTTTTCTGACAATATTAAAGGAGGTCCGTTTAAACTTTTAGGGTGAAACTAAAGTGATACCTTTACCTCACCTACACTGAAAGCCTAGTAAAGAAATACACCAGTGAATACTTCTAGAGTTCTTGAACACACTCATATGGCTAATTACAGTCCCCTTGACTGTCCGCATCATCAGCTCTTGCTACAAAGAGCTCTTGTCAGCCCAACGCCTCTTTCTTCCCTCAGAGTGACTCCTGTATTGATTTCGTTCTTAACATGCTCTCGCTCGGCGACAAGATCTTTCCTAAATTAACTCGGCTCTTTTAGGCTTAGTGCAATAATCTGACATTTGCAAGTAGGCAAAATTAAAATGCCACTATAATAACTAAAATAAATTGAGTAGCTTTCCTTTCCACGCGGCAAAGCATTTTTTCTTCCACAGATTTCTTGCATGATTTGGTGATTCAGAAGGTACAATATGTAGACAATGTGTGATATTTAATAGATATTCAGATATGTCAGATATACGGTCACTGTACCATGTTATTGTCACAGATATTGAACATGTGCTTTGGTCATAACATGTTTTTTGGCATGTCCATTTTCGGGGGCTATCCTCTTTCAAAAATTGACCCTACAGGGATGTTGTGATTTAATTTTTCATGACTTCAAAGATGTTTGACTGTTGTTGTGAATCACAATCCGGCTTCGTTTATACATAATGTGTAAACTTTTTAGATGGTCCCTTACCCACCATTTTTCAATATTCAATTCGCAAAATTTTACATTTACTGGATGCAGGAACCAGTCATTCCCTGCTAACAATACTCCACAAACTGAGCTACCAGAATCCTTTATTTTCACACAGATTCTATTTCACAATGCATTAGGGACAATCATTTCTGTGGTAGAGTTTATATGATTTTATCTTCTGTTCATACTAGCTTAATTGTTTCTTTTTATGCATTTGGCAGAATTGTTTCTTATCTGTACTGTGCTTACTGTAGTAATCCAGCAGGGCCAAGAACAGAAGTTAGTTGGAGGGTTGTGTCAATCACTGTCAAAGTAAACCGGGCTTGCTGTTAGACTGCTGGGGTGGCAAAAGTCCACAGATGTTTATCACACACCTCATGATGTTTACAATATGTGTGTACAGATGCGGCTCTGATCCAAAACCTAATAAGATGCTGTCGACTATCTAAGTAGGTAGTTGTTTTCTATGGCAGCATTATAACTGAGACATTAGAAATATTTGTTAACCTTTTTTTGCCAATAAATCATCTGGGTAAAATATCTATATCCTTATAGTCTCTGATTAATAACTGAATAGTCAGCATTCTGTTAAACCACCAAGAGCTCATTTCCTTGCTGTTTTCCATATGCAACCGTTAGTAGCAGTGAAAACGGACAGAGTAGGTAAGAGATAGAGAGAGAGAGAAAGAAAGAAAAAGAGAGCAAAGCGAGTCTGATGAAGTCATCCTTACGTAGATCACATATCTGTTCCTCTTAGTATTCCACTGGGCATGCTCACGGCGTTCCAGAGCTCAGGAATCGCCCCCCACCCAGGGCTTTTCTATCACACTGCTTCCAACATCCTGTGATTGACAAAGAGGAAAACTGGCAAAGTGAAAGGGGTTGTGCGCCTTTCTTTCCAAAGTGTGTGCGTACGTGGCCGTCTGGTAGAATACAGTTTATATTCATGAGATTTTGTTTCCTCTGTGTGTACTGTAGCTTCAGAAATAACTCAGACAGAGTGTTGTGTAACTTATTACATACTGTATATATCGGGGTTTAACAGTGGACTGTGGTGCACTGCTGAATTGAAGATACAAAGTCCCTCTCTGTGTTTGTTTAAGTCAGTTCACATTCCAATTTAACACAGCAAGGTTCAACACTAGGGGTGAGACCATTTGGGCTGGTTTGTTGTCATAAGTAACTAACATAAGTTGCATTGCTACATCTGTCGTGTTGATAAAACACATTATATATGTTATATGTAGTATTTTTATCAGGTAATTTTGGGAGTAGGTCAGAAAAAATACATATGTCTGTGCCCCACACAGTGAACCCATGTAATAAATAAATAAATAATTCTGTATCACAACTCCTGTCAATATTTCGTTTAAGTAAAAAATCACATCTGGATACTAGATCTATTCAGACTACAATAAAATGTGATTAGGATCTAAGATACTCAAGACATTTATGTTTCATTGAAATAAAAGTTGTGGTTCTCAGTGGGATCCTATGCCTTTCATAACAGGTTATTCCTGTTTTCAAAGAAGTGGCTTAGTTTGATCAAAGTGTGATCAACTCAAAACTGTCAAGATTGTGGAGGTGAGAGACAGACAGAGGACCCAGGTGCAGACAGCGGGTAAGGGGTTAACAAGACGTTTAATAATAACAAAGACAAAACCAAAAATCCACGAGGGGTAAAATAACAAAACAGGGGAATAATGAATAATGTATAATACATGACAAGACAAGACAGGACTGAGACTAACTACACTTAAACAAGACTAAAGTTACATATGACATGACCTACAAATAACTAGACTAGACTAGACTAGACTAGACTTTGACAAGGCACAGGAACTCACCATACAATCACAATGAACCAGCACAGGACAGAAAACACAGGGACATTATAAAGGGACCAAATCAAGAGCGGGACAGCTGTGGGGCATGAAATAATTAACAATCAATAATGAGGAAACGAGGGGGCGGGGACAAAGACGAGACCGAGAGAGTGTATGGAAAGCCATAAGGGCCAAAAATGCCTCTTTCCACATTAAACATGAGGTTCTGTCATGATTCATCCTCCTCATGTCTTTCTTGGTCTGGTGGCAGAACCGTGACAAAAACGTGCATTTTTTTCTTCTGTTGTTTCTTTCTCTCTCTGCCAGCAATTACAAGTAGTGAAGAACACACTACAAATCCAAGTCACTGTCTCTCTTCGTAAATAATTAGCAGTGTGTTTGCAAATGTGCTTTAGAACAAACAGACCTTAGCGCCTTTGCTTACTATGAAAGATATAGACTCATCTGACGCGCGCAGGCCTGATCCCCAGTTAATTTCCGATTTGTGTTTGGCTAGTGTCTAATAATATAACCGTTTCTATGAATATAACTATTTATATTTTATTTAATTTATGTTAATATTAATTTGTATTATTATTTTACTCTATCGCATCTGGTCGCATTTAAAGAAACCGTATGGTACATTGACATCTAGCGTTTGATCTTGGTATCGGAGTCCAAATTCAAAATATTGGAGGGACAATTTTAGCCAAGTAATGGTTCTTATGGGTTTCTTTTTATTGTCAAATCATTCTTCTCTATTGTTTGTGAATGTGAACCGGAAGTTAAGTCACAAAAGTGCACATGCGCAGTAACGTTTGTTTATGTTGTTAAGATGAAACCATCTATAACAGTGGTTCTCAACTCTGGCCCGCGAGATCCATTTTCCTGCCGAGTTTAGCCCCAACTCAGATAAAAAACCTGAAGAGGCTAATCAGTGACTTCAGGAACAGACGCGTTCAACTTAATGTTGGGCAGATTGTTTGGCATATCGTATTAAAGTACCGCAAGAGCGTTTCAAATGCGTACCGAGCAATCTCCACTTAAATCGCTATTGCGGCGGTACTTAAATGCCATACGCTGATAGATTTGAGCAGCGCCGCATTAAGTTGAACACATCTATTCCTAAAGACGCTGATTAGCTTGTTCAGGTGGTTTATATCAGAGTTGGGGCTAAACTCGGCAGGAAAATGGTTCTCGCGGGCCAGAGTTGAGAACCACTTGTCATGGCTCTGCTTCATTTAGTCATGTTTTTCTTGGTCCTGTAGCAGAGCCATGGCAAAGCCTTAGGTTTTGTGTGAGAAGACCATGGGATGTTTATCTTCTGATATCTCATGTGTTTTCTCATGTCTTGTCATTGGCCCCGCCCCTCTCGTCTCATGTATTGCTTTCCTGCCGTGTCTAATGTTCCCCACCTGCCCTCGTTAATTATCCTTCGTTTGTCTACCCTTTAAATAGTCCTCATGTTTCATTGTCTTGTGGCTCGTGGATTACGTACGTTCCTTGTTCCTGTGATGTCGTGTTTCAAACCTGTCCAAATCGATGTTTCTTGTTCCCATCGTGAGTCATTGTTGGTCTTGTTTATGTCAGTTTAAGTCAAGTGTTTTATAGTCTAGTTAATAGTCCTTGGTTCCTGTGTTTTCCTGTTATCATTTATTCACATTGTCTTTGTCAGTGTTTTTCCCCATCGAGGGAGTTTTTGTTTTGTGTTTATATTTACAATAAAATACCCCTGTTAACCCCTTACCTGCCGTTGCCTGCACTTGGGTTCTTCAGCCACGCCAGTTGTGACACCACTGGTCTATAATCTCACTTTACAAGAATGTAATTGAAATGAATGAAACAAAATGTGATGTTGCGTCTGACATTGATGTTGCCAATGGACGGGCCTGATGGGCATTCCCCTGCCCACTATGATGAGACCCACGGAGTTATTATACAAATATTTTATATACAAAATTTTTTATGTTTCATTTATTTTATTATAACATTTTGAATCATATAAATAATAATGCTTGATAAGATAGTAAGTTTAGTATCCAGTCCATTTCGTATCTTTGTATAAGTGAGAATCCAGACTGTCTCAGGCTTAGCCTGCGAGTTTGTGTGAGTTCACCCATCTAGTCATACAAGAATATTGGCCTTGTGGCCAGTGATGATGTTTAACCAAAATACAATGAAACATTACTTTAAAAACTCACATAGACCCAGGACAGAGGCTGTTTATCAGCTCACAGGTCGCAGCTCAAAAGCGGGTAAACCAGCTTGTTCAGATCTTGTTTCTTATGTTATATTTGGAAGGTCGACAGGGCTGTTGCTGTTGTTTGATTTCATGGACAATTGATAAAAGTTCACGTGTGTGTTTTGTGTGGAATTAGTTTAACATGCATGCATTAGTGACCTCATGTTCCCCCTTGCTTTGGGCTATTGTAAATATTTTACAGTTTTGATTATTCTGACACCTTGACTTTTTTGACACTTCATTTTTTTGTTTCAATGTCTATGTGTTTTACTACATATATTTTACTACTATATTTTACTACAATACATTTTTTGTCATATTATTCCTTTTCACAATGCTTGACAAGTCTTACTAGTGCTATAGTGCTACACTTTTGATATGTATAGTGTACTATAAAGAGCGTTGCACACCCAGTTAGAAAAGACACTGCTCATCAGTGGTGGTTTAATTCAGTCCCAGACTAACTTAAATGTTAGAGGTGCCTTAATTGAAAACAACTTGCACTGACATATCTTAAAATATATCAGTGTGATTGTTTTGTCTCAAGATGCCCACCAGTAATGTTTTTTTGTAAAGTCTGTTTTTAAAAACGACTTAAATATCCTAATTTAACCAAGGCCTAGTCCTGGTTTAAACTAATCCCTGTCCGGGACACAGCCCCACTGTGTGCAGTTTCAGACGAAGATCTGGAGATGACAACAGGAAAAGACATGTAGACAAATTACAGTAACAGGACATTCCTGCACATCATGTTTTAATTGTTTTTTATTGTGATAGCTGTATTTTTTAGTTATTATTACTTAATCAAATCAACCCAACTGGAGTTTCATTGATATTAATTGGAATGCACAATAAAAATTAGATATAAAAATCTAAACATATTTGTTTTTGCAAATAAATTCTTTAATTTAATTCAATTTAAATAAATGTTGCATACTTTTCAAGTGATTCTCTCTGGTTTCAAACGCTATGTTTTTCAAAGCAATTTAGCTCTTGCAGAAAATGAACTTGCCCGTATTGATTTTACTCTAAAACATTAAATACATTTACATTTATTCATTTGGCAGACGCTTTTATCCAAAGCGACTTACAAGTAGGAGAACTTATAAACATTTTGTCAACACGCTATACAGTACCGTTAGTTTACAAGCAAATTGTGTGCATTTAGTATTCTTACATCTTTTCATTACCTGCTGGTGTTTTACAATGCGTGTGTGTCTGTTGTGTTGCTTTCTTGATGTTGTCTGGGCAAAAGAGCTCGTGTGCAAACAGGTTCCAGGCTTTTACAGCCCCTGTCAGACGAAATTAGGGCAGGTCTCTTTGAAACAGGCACTGAGAATATTCAAGCCACAGCGATGCAGATGTTCACTCTTGTTCCCTGTGTGTGTAAATGTGTGTCCAACTCTGTACAACTGCTCGTACTGTAAAGCTTAGTATATCTGTCATGATTCTGCCTCATCATGTCATGTCTTTCTTGGTCTTGTGACAGGATCATGTTAGAACCTCTTGTTTGGTGTGGAGAGAAGCACATTATTGTCTGTTAGGACATAGTGTGCGTTCTCTCCTGTCTCGTCTTTGGCCCCGCCCTTTTCGTTTCCTCGTTTAGCTTTCCATTATTGTTTCATCCCTGACACCTGTCCCTTGTTAATTATCGTTTGTTAGTTCCCCTATATTATGCCCTTGTGTCTTTTGTCCTGTGCTCGTTTGTTTTGTACCATTTGTTCTTTTGCCGCCGTGTCTCTCATGACGTTGCGTCTTGTTCCGACCTGTGAAAAGATCTAAGTCTAGTCTAGTGTAAGATTTGTCAGTGTTGTTTTAGTCCAGTTGTAGTTAGTTTACGTTCCTGTTTGCCTGTTATTTTATTTCCCCTTGTCATTGTTGTTTTACCCCCTCGTGGGTCTTTTGTTTTGTTAAATAAATCCTTGTTGTGTTAACCCCTTAACCACTGCCTGCATCTGGGTTCTCTTCCTGTGCATCGATCCTGACTATCAGCAATGTGACTGGGTCACAGACCTCTGAATTACATCTTAAGCTGTAAGGCAAACTAACACTTTTGTGGTGCTCTGAATTTTAGCATTCTGGCACTCATCCCTTGAAACTTCAAAGTTTGTGGCATTTTTGAAAGTTTTACGTCAGACTTTCCATGGTTCCAGGTTTTGAGCTGCTGGAGTGAAACGCTTGTGTTTGGAATGTGAAGGCATCTCACTTTCTCAGAGCAGTTTGAATCTAGTTCAGTGAGATGTTGTAGTCTCTGAGGAGCCCTTATCCAGGTCACTACAGGAAAAGCCAAAGCCAAAAGGAATCGCCTGGGATTTCACAAGGTCTGAGGACAACCCAGCAGACGGGGGAGATACATTTTTGTTTTGCTTTGTTTTGACCATCTGTCATGTCTCTGTGACACTTTTACCATCCTCACTTATTGATCTGCTAAGATACACCCTGCTCTGCCCTACACGGCTTCCAGAATACTGTATGTCCTCTCCTCTGTTTTCTCCTTTCCTCTCATTGTCTCCTCTAATTTTCTCCAAAGTTACCTTTTGCCGCAATACCCGAGACACGAAGCACAGAAAATCCCATGCTAAATTGGTTATGGCTTTTTCATGTAATTAGTTACTGTATGACTAACTGTTCTGTCGCAGTCGTCTAGCTACTTTCTTTTGACACAGATCCAATTTATTTCTCAGCCTGGACCCGACGACAGCTAGGTGAGGTCCCGAGGGGCCATCAGAGCCCAGCATGTCGCCAAGGCAACGCTGTCATAGGACCAATCAGAAGAGCCGGTTAGCTGTGCTTGTTAAAACGATTATTAAAGTGATATCTAATTAGAAAATAGTTGAAGCAGGGAGAAAAAAATATATCCATATGTTCTTATATAAGATATCTCAAATCTATAATTTAGAGAGGATACTGGGCAGCTGTCAATCAAGGCAGCAGACATCATTATTGGCAGTTAGTTGTCAGGGTAACTGCCTCCAGCTTCACTCTCGGCCCATAGGGAGTTTGGGCTGTGCTGAAGGCAGCCGTACACAGCAGACCTGTCGTGTTTTTTTCTCTCTGCCTGTCTCTCTCACTTCATCATCCCTTTGTTGTTTCTGAACAGCTTTTAAATGATGCCATCTACAGTAATTATACAACTGTGTTTGTGTTATTTATTAGTTGCCTCAAGTCTCATCCGTTCCTTTTAATTGGCTTTAAAGGGGAAGTTCATCCAAACAAACAAAATTCTCTCTTTATTTTTGTTGTGTCCATTATACAAGTAGTTCCAAACCTGTATTATTTTGGTAACACTTAGTGTTAGTGTTCATGATTTAGAGTAATTACTTAATTAAATATGTAGTAATAAGTGTTGTAATAACATGCCGGAAAATGTTCTTAACATGTTACTAAGTTAAGGTATCACTGTACTTACAGATTGTAATTATGTACATGTAATATACTTTTAGGTCTGTAACAAACATATATAACAGGAATTTTTGGTTCACACTTTAGATTAGGGTTTCACTTTTAACTATTAACTACAACTTTTGCATCTATCAAGTACAACTTACTGCTTATAAGGAAGCTGTTAAGTTTAGGCATCGGCTAGGTCTGGTATTGGATATTAAGGGATGTAGAATATGCACGCAGAATAAGGAATTAATATATGCCTTATAGTAGGGCTGGGACGATATATCGTGTAATTTTTATGCTCAGTTTCTCAATGGATTACGGTTAAACGCCGCCACATCCGAAAGCCAGAGGGCGCTCTCGAATAGGCGTATACGGACGCAACATTAGTATACGCATGTCCGAATCTCACGAGAAATTCTCCACCACCCGGATATTTCTCGCCTACTGTTTTATGAATACTGACGGATCGGACATACTATTCGTTCACCTACTACTTTTTGCCTACTATATAGCAAGGAAGTATGCCATTTCGAATGCAGCCGTAATGATTTTAGATCGAGCAGTACTTCCTACTGATCAAAGAGCCGTAGTTCACGGAAGAGCTGTGCATAAAACAGAATCGAAGCCTTTGCGATTTCAGAATCGACATAGACAGGTATAATTAGTGTGAATCGCGATGTATATCGTCACAGGCCTACTTTATAGGTACTACTAAACCGCCAATATCCTAGTAGTATGCATGCTAAAATAGTAAAAAAATAGCTAAAAAGTTAATAGTGAGAGCCTTAAACTAGAGTATTTTGTTAAAATTGATAGCTGTGTAACTGACAGCAGACGCCTGTTGCATGTACTAGATATTGTTATTACAATTATTCTAGTCGGTTAATCAGTACATTATTAAGTAATTGCTCTTTATTACAGACACCGTAAAATATAGTGTTTTCATACCTCTGTGGAAACGTTGTGTTGAGAGACAGACTGTGGACCTGTCTTTACACGCTACGGCGCTGAGCCGTATCACGACCTCCAGCAGAGCGACACTGACTAGACTAGCGAGTCACAAGTGAGCGCTACTGCGAGACGTAATCTTCCAGTGGGATCAGTACTAGTAGCATACTGAGAGGCTTGTACCGACGGCCATCACGGGTGGTGGCGTTCGTTTCTATTAGCGAGACATCATCCGGCGCCGTAAGAACACTGGGGAAACACTGCTCTCCTCGTTGAAGAGTGTGTTACGGAGGCCACATCCTACCACAAGGGGAGGTTACATGTGGAGACACCAACATGGTCTCACCAGTGCGGAGAACAACATGTGAGAAATTGTTTCAGCCCGAATGGGGCGACAGAACCCAGGTGGTGTAATCCACCGGATTCACCAACAGGGGAACCAAGAGTGAGGAATTCAACATACGGGACGACCCTGCAGGGGAGTCACTATATATGGGGCAACAGTCCTAGTATAGGGGTCCACCTGAGCAGGGGCGACTCTACCAGTACTGGACTTAGTTCTAACAGACTGCTCCGCCCGGTCTGTTACCATAATGCCAATGCTTAGTGATGGATGGAATGCATATACTTCACCCTAAGTTGGGAAGTAGGGAGGCTAAGATAGCTCACTAGACTCGCCTGGAGAGGGGAGAAGGCGCTTTCACAGGTGTACGCCCAAACCAGTTTCTGGCCTTATACGCCGGCAGCGTGTAAGACACGGGCTGACACTGGTTGCATGCGGAGGTTGTAAACCCCTGCGAAGGTACTGGGTGTAGCCCAACCCGCAGTGCTACATATGTCTGCCAGAGAGGCGCCCTGAGCCAGTGCCCACGAGGAGGCCATACTCCGAGTGGAGTGGGCTCTCACTGCAAGCGGGCACGGGCGATCTTGGGACTGGTATGCCAAGTTATGGCATCCGCAATCCAGTGCGCCAATCTCTGTTTGCGGACAGCCCCCCTGGTGATGTCCCCCATAACAGACAAAGAGATGCTCAGAGCTTCTAAATCTCTGCGTGCGGTCCAAGTAGGGGCGCAGTGCGCGTACTGGACACAACACGTTGGAGGTTGGGTCTTCCTCCCTAGAGGGGAGCGCCTGCGGGTTCACCACCTGGTCCCGGAAGGGAGTGGTGGGAACGTTGGGCACATAACCGGGCCGGGGTCTCAGGATAACGCGACAACTACCGGGCCCAAATTCTAGGCACCCATGGGACACGAAAAATGTCTGGAGGTCCCCCACCCTCTTGATAGAAGCGAGCGCCATCAAGAGTGCCATCTGTAAGACCACATTAAGGTCCCTAAGGTGTGGCTACATACACTTTCAACGCGGATGGGGAGAGGTTACTCTCTAGTCTCCTTGTAGGAAGGCCAACGCTGACCCGATTGAGCAATTCTGTGGGTTCTCCCCGCGAGAAGAACACCAGGATGAGAAGAACACCAGGACGCCACTTATAAGCTTATAGACGCCTAGTGGCGGGCTCTAGCCTGCAGTATGGTCTCTCTGACCGTCGGCGGCAAGTCTCCTCGTCCCGTCCAGGGGCCAGACCTGGAGATTCCACAGGCCTGGCTTGGGGTGCCACACCATGCCCTTCCCCTGCGACAGAAGGTCCTTCGTCAGGGGAATCGGCCAAGGGGGAACTGTTGTCATCTGAAAACCAAGTCTGGTTGAGCCAGTAAGGTGCAACTAGCAGTACTTGATGTCCCTCTTCCCTGACTTTGCACAGGACCTGTGCCAGGAGGCTCACTGGGGGGAAGGCATACTTCTGCTTGTCCCGCGGCCAGCTGTGTGATAAGGCATCCATGCTGAGGGGTCCCTCGGTGAGGGAGTACCAAAGCAGGCAATGGGTGGAGTCCGGGGAGGCAAGCAGGTCCACCTGCTCCTGGCCGAACCGCTCAACCAAGGCGGCTCCGCGTATGCCACGGTGACGCCACGGCAGCCGTGTTGTCCGACCGGACCAGCACGTGTTTGTCCTGCACGAGGGGCCGGAGCCTCCTGAGTGCCGAAAGCACAGCCAGCAATTCCAGGCAGTTGATGTGCCACCGCAGCCGGGGACCCGTTACACACTGCACCCCACCCCTGCAGGGAGGCGTCTGTCGTGACCACGACGCGCCTCGAAACCTGCCCGAGCGGAACCCCTGTTACTCTCAATCCCCCTGGCTCATCCCGTCAGGGCCACTCTGTCTCCTAGGCAGGTTCCCAATGGGGTAGAAGCCCTCTCCCGCGGGCTCTGCATCTCTGGCGCGCCATCGCTTGGAGGGCCCCAGTACCACGTTATGACAGAAAGTTTGTCCCCATCCCATTGTCGAGTCTGCCCGCTGCTCGGGAAGCAGATGGAATTGCGGCTACATTCCGAAGAACGTAGCCAACCATGACCGCAACACCTTAATGAACGAGCCCTGCCACTGCATGCTGGACCCCCAACATGCAATACAGGTGTCGTGCCCATCTGACCCGGGGATGAACACAGCTGCGAGACATGCCCGAAGACAGCGCAGACTGTAAGAGAAATTTGCTCTTTCAGAAATATCTGCAGCTTGCTGCCGAGACGCCCAGGGGAAGTCCGCTACAGAGAGGGAGAAATCCACTGCTTCTCATCGTAAATCCAGCAGTCTGGGAGGATCTCAAAGAGATGGAGCGCTTGACATGTACGTCATGCAGGTTCAAAGGATGAGTGAATGGCCACCGCCACCTCCCTTTTATACCTATATGCACGGGGCGGGGACTGGCGTGCGTGTGCCATTCACCAAAGCCCATTAGCGTTTTAAATTCCTCTCGGAGATGATAGGTTCTCAAGATCAAACCCTAGTCTGTCTCTCAACACAACGTCGAGAGACCGACTGAAGGGGAAATATAGATATAAGGAAGGATAATACATGGTGCTGTTTTCCATACAATTAAGTCGAGGATGAGAAGGGACTACAAAGTTGACCAAAAAAGCACACAAGAAACCCTTAAAGAAGCCACATGAGTTTCACATACTGTATGTATTATCACGTGGTCACCTGTGAAACATATGGTTTTGGAACATTTTCACTTGAATATACCAGCAAGTTTTATGGTGCTTATTTAACATTTTCTTAAGCTTGGCAGCCCTTAATCATTGGAATCATGGAAAAGCGCAGCATCAAACTTGTGATAAGGTTATCTCTTTGTGTACAATGAAAGAAAACAATTATATTATCTTGTCTTCTTTCCAACATGACATTACAGGGAGTCATTTCTGACAGAATGTTCATGATTTGATTTGTTATTTCTTTTATGAGGACAATGTTTGGCAGACACTACCATTTTATAGTTCTGATTTTGTACTGTTATTTTTAATGGTAGATATTTGTAATTGGTTAGTCTGACAACATTAGAAACAGGCTGTATTTTTCAGTTCGCGAACTTGTCATAAGCAGAAGCATGTAAACGGTGAAGGCGGAAATGAAAGCTATGAAGCCGAGCCAAATTTTGTAGCTATTAATGTCTTTAGGTAGACAGGTGTATAATGAATTTTATCTTTGAAAGTTTCAATGTGCTTCTTCAGACATCACAGCTATTTTAACATGGCAGAAGTACCCTCAAGTATCATGATGTTTAAGCACCAATTCTACATGACATTGACTACAGTATTATCTAATACAGTCACTGTACTACGGTACAGCTATACCACAAATTGTGTGTCCTTGGAAAACAGCTCACAATTTGTTCCATCAAACAAATACAAAATATAACTGTATTCCCTATAAAATTACTGTAAATTATAAAACTACTCTACTTTTACTAAACTATGCTGTATTTATTACAAGCTATTCCGTGACTGGTTAAATTAAACGTGGGCTGCAGAAGCGCTTTTTTATAACTCTGAGGTCAAGTTATTTGCTGTGTGGAAGCAGTGGTAATAGTACTGTGACAGAAATGAAGACAAACACAGTTAAGTGAAAGTGCCAGGAGAGGCATTTATTGAATTGGCAAAAACAAAATGTGAGAAGTCACAGTGACAGGGAACTTGTCTGAGCTTTAAGTGAGTGGCTGTTCAGCTGGGATAACACAATATCTGACGGTTATGGAACAGGTTTCAGGCAGGGCTGGAATGCTGGGTTATCTCCTCAGAGCTTTTGATTTCTTTGCCACCTTTATGGTTTCCAAGTCACTCACTTGTGTATTTGGATTTCACTCCGTTGTGATGCAGAATGTTGCTTTAGTTAAGAAAGACATGTTCTTGGATCAGCATTATTTGTTGATTCTGGAACAGCAGTCCTATCAAACAGTAGGTTGTTCAAGCCTATAACCTAACTCTAAAACTGCTAGAAATGTTATTCAAGAACAGTGGCAGCGCTAGGGCGGAGGGCTTGCTGGGGCTACAGCCCCGTCAGAAAAC
Source organism: Triplophysa rosa (assembly GCF_024868665.1). Lineage (NCBI taxonomy): Eukaryota > Metazoa > Chordata > Actinopteri > Cypriniformes > Nemacheilidae > Triplophysa > Triplophysa rosa. The sequence continues at coordinate 13,975,785 of NC_079913.1, forward strand.
TGCTTAGCCCCGGCAAAGCACCCCCAAGGATTTTCTAATATCTTTTACAGGGTGTCTATTTAACGTTACCCTGATTGCAAATAGCCTTGTAGGCTATGTACACTAACTCTGCCCACCAGTTTCTGATTGGAATAGAGAAGATGTAAGAATGACGCTGGCCAACTAGCGTCTCCAGTGGCGTAGCGAGTAAAGCCTATTTTGACTACTTTTTGAAACTTTTTCCCCATCACATATCAGATCATTAAGCCATTTATTCTTAATAAAATGAAAAAAGATTGAAAAGTGGCTAACGAATAGTCCCATTGATATTTTATTTACTTTATTGATTTTAATGTAATTACAAACAAGCTGATAACATCCAAAATAAAAAATGTATTTTTGAATAATGTTTGATTGGCATCTGTTATAGCCCGTGAGTTTGTGGTTAGCTATCCAGTCAAACTTTTCCAGTACTTTAGTGTAAGAAAATGTGTCTTTTGGATAGCAGCGAACTCAATAAAACATTACTTAAAACAAATCGTATTGATCTGGAAGAGAAACTCTCCATCTTACCGCAGAGAGCAGCTCAAGAGCAGGTAAACCGGATTGTCAAATCAGATGTTTTGTTGTTTTTGTACGTGGAGTGCTATCTTAGTTTACATTATAGTTACAGAATTGTAAAACGACAACAGAGTATATGGAGTTCTGGCCAATTGTGAATATATTCATGTTGAATACATTCATGTTGTATAGCTAAGGCATTTATTTATTCAATAATTTTATTAGCACACCCTCTAAACTGTTAATCCCCTCTAGCACCCCCGAGGAAAATGTTCTGGCGCCACCCCTGTTCAAGAAAAAGTGTTTTGGTTCAAGAAGATGTCCTAGATGGGTACTTGGTTCTAAACCTTTCTTCCCTTTCTTCCTTGAACAGAAAGTAGTTATAGATGCTATATAGAACTTTTCACGGTTGATTTTCATAGTTTGTAAAATAACAGCAACTAGAGAATCGCTAGGTTTGTTATGACATGTCATGGGTGAATAAATAACATGTTCAATTTGAAGTGAACTATTCTTTTACGTTTTCATTTAAAATAGATTATTCAGTAACATTATTTGCACCACAAATAAAACTCAAAATAAATCTCCCCAAGCAATTCCAGTTCAACAAACACAGCTGAAGAAACTGGTCAGCAGCAGGTGGAAACACAAGCAAACCAGCATGGAAAAACAACAAATCTAGGCGCTGGCTTTAACCAGCTGACAAGAGCTGAAAAATCCTTTACAAACTAACAAACCAAGCTAGCTCGACCAAGCGAAGCATGTTTTTTTAGCAGGAATCTGGGTGGACAGCTATGCTTCAGCAAGACTAGAGGTTTCCAGTCATATTTAGCAGCTGTTTACAGTTTGTGTTGAACTATGCTCCCATGACAGCTTCTTTGGCAAAAGTCTGAACCTTCCATTCTGGGCTGTTACCTCAGAGTCTGATGTTTGTATGTGTAGAACAGTCCTTTCATTGTTTATGCTTATGTTTATGACTCCTATGTTTATGACTCTTCTGTTTTGTAATAATATAATCTTTTATCACACTGTCTTAGTTCCTCTGTCACACCCTCCACTCATCTCCCTGTAAATTGACGCATCAGGAAACCGTAGCAGGTCCACTGTACTGTGACTGTTCTTTAATTAAAAGCCTTTTCTCTGGGAATTCAGACAGCTGTGCTTCTGACGAACTGATTCCCTCGCTGCTTTCCACACGGATGATTGCCATGCGTCTATGCAGGTGATTAAAACATGTTGCCCGTCCCTGCTGACCAGCGCTCAACCTAATGAGACCATCCAAGCACCAGATTGAAACGAACATCTATGCTGTATGTTCATGACAAAACATGTTCCTGCACTCTTTAGAACCTTAATGCTAACTCTAACTAGAACAAGTCAAATAGCAGCTAAATGTACACCTGTGATTGCAGCGTTGCCTAGAAGTCATTACAGTTTTGTGTTGTGCAATTCTCAATGACAACTTCTTTATCTTGACTTGGTTAGGATATAGACCGTTAAAAAGATGGACGACACTTCACCATTCACTTCCACTGTGGAAAACTGTAGCCAAAATGTCAGAGATATGGTCGCTAATATATTGCGCCAATGACGTCATTTGATGTCAGAGTCTGCGCAGTAGTTAGCGCAAGGTGGACCGCGCTAGCAAGATCCAGCCCATATTCCCCAGTGACTTAATCGTAAATGAAGAAATCATGTTACCACGCCCCTATTCATAACATCTTATAACTAACTAAAACCAAACTTATTAGAAAAACGAACACTTGAACTCAAACACATACATCAAGAACCAACTAAAATGACAGAAACCCTCTTTGGCAAAAATATATTTGTAGTGCAATTTTGTTTTTTTAGTTTGGTGTGATTCCTGTTTGTTTACATGGAGAGCGGGGTTTATGACCTATACTGCAGCCAGCCACCAGGGGGCGATCAAATTGCTTTGGCTTCACTTTTGAGGACATGTGCGTGCCTGGTTAGGACACGTTTTTTTACTGAGTTTAGCCTGATCTCACTGAAATTCGTAACTATTTTACAGGGTGGTAATTTGTATGAATTCGTATCATGTGAATGGGACAAAAAATGTATGATTAGTAGAAAAATAAATACTAAAGCTATACTGTCACTGACATCAAAGCAAAGCATACTAAAACGCACAAGTGAGATCAAATTAATTCATACGAATTAGCCCCTTTAAATAAGTAACGTGATTGTGTTGCTGTTTTTTATGTTTCTTTATCGCTTGCACAAAGGCTAATTCAGACTAAAACAAACACCAACAAACTCCAATGCCAGTAAACACACACATTCTAAATTCTCATTGACATTAATCCAACAAACTCCAACAAGCGTGTTTGTTGGAGTTTGTTGGATCAGTGTGAATTAGCCTTCAGAGGAACTTACTTGCATGAGTAAGTAACACAGTTTGCACCAGTGGTTCTCAAACCGGGGGGCCCCAAGATGGATCCAGGGGGGCCACAGATTTTGTGGTATTTTATGAAATATAGTAATTTATCATAAATTTTATGCATCATACATCAATAAAATAAGCCCACCAACCAAAAAAATTGTTGTTTCAGCATTGTAGAACTGAATATGTTTTTGGTTTAATTAAAATCCTACATATTTATGAGTCTTTATTTGGGGGAGCCACAAAAAGATGCACCCTACACTAAGGGGGCCCTACAACTAAAAAGTTTGAGAACCACTGGTTTACACATTTCTAGCCTTGCATGCTATTATTATGCATTAAAGGATGAGTCTGGGAAGATCTCCTACCTTGAAAAATCATGTTTACCACGTTGATTATTACCGCACTCTGTTATTATTAAAATCTGAAGCCAGTTGTTCATAGTCTGACACATCGGAATGAAGGAGTGGGGACAATTATGTATATTTTATGTTTATTTATTAATTATGTTAATTATGTTATAATTATGTTAATTATGACAATTATGTGTTTATTTATGTACTGTATATTATGATGTACATCGCTGGCTAAAACTACTTCACTGAAAGGGTGCACAGACTGAGCACTTGGCAGTTATTCAAGGAGACAGCTTAGATGTTTTCTGAGAGAGAGGGAGGGAGTGGGTGGGTGTAAACTGTGAACTGCCGGGAATGTCACGTTTTCCTAAGTGCTTTTTACACAGGGATTCCTAACATGTGACAAACATCTCACCCCCGCTTTCGGCTTTCATATCTCTCTTTCTCTCTCTGGCACTCCTCACTGTAGCTCCGAGGGGCTGCATCTGTCTGTATCCTATCAGCAGATGAAATAGATGACTGTCTCACAGTGAGCTCCATTATCCTCCTACTCCCACTTGCCCTGTTATTTACACTCTGTCCGGAGTTAATGCTGCATTTTTGATGCCACCCAGTCAACTGCGGGGTTAGAAACCTTAGCAGTGTTTCCCTAAAAAAGATCAGGACCACCACGCTATTATTTGCTATATCTTTGGTGTCTACATCAAGATTTTGTCAATGTGACCAACTTATGTCACACACTTGGGGCAACTTTATTAAATCGATGCGCCACTTTTGCTTGAAGTATTTCATATATTGAGGTATTTCTTATCCAGTAATAAACTATTAATATTGCTTATCAAACTTAAACATGTTCCCCTCTACAGGCAATAAAGAGACATTGAATTTCAGACCATTTGCGCTCTTGATGTGCATATTTTTTTATTAAACAAATGCAGACAGCATGTGCAAAGAAACAACGCTAACAGTGGGCCCAAAACATTCCTCATTCCTCAAAAGTTTTCTCTGTTTTTGTCTTTCACTCGGTTTGCCCTGCTCTCTCCCTCCGTCTTGTCCTTGAGGTGTTTCCCCTCTGTCAGCTTGCCAGGAACATTCACCCAGCCACTTGAAATTACAGCTGAGAGAAAGAGCTGTTTTTATTAATTTATCATTCTTTCTCCTCAGAAAAATCCTTGAAGCATGTGTCAATTTTATTAGCATGTCAGGTGAAAGCTCTTATGCAGGACCCTGAAAGCTCCGGAAACCCAATGATGTAACCCCATGTGTGCAGCTGCCCACATTCAAAGATTAAATGAACATTCTGGGTTCTTTTCAATTTACGCAATTTGAATTAGAAAGAAGTTTTATTGCATTTAAAATGGAATGATGTTGGATGTTTATTTTAGCATGTGACGACCAGTTATCATCTTGAAAATGTAGGATATCCATCTAGTTTTGTGTAAAAATATCTTAAAAGCTTCTGGCAGTCTATTAAAATAATATAAGATATATATATAAGACTCTGCATATAGTATAGATACAAGTGCAAGCAGTGGAAATACATAGCCATTGCTTTATAAAGTTTTTAAAATCCTTCTATAGTTTTGGCTGGTTATGACATTAGTTGAAAGATTGGATTATAACTTTACAGGGTTGATAACCAAGTTAAATACTTAAAAAATGGTTTTATCTTAGAATAACATCACGCTAAAGATTTAGGTTTATTTTTCACATAAACAATAAATCGAATGCGTAGATGCAGTACATAGACAGTAATAATGTTAAAATAAAAATGTCATATTTCGATAGAAAGAGATAGAGCAAGAGAGGGAGTGTGAACGTACATTAAACACTTCACTAACAATCCCAGGGATTTGTCCAGGTTGTCAGGGGATATACTGCACATTTCCACATAAAGTGCAGCCTGTAAGCTCCGCATCAGAAGAACTTTATTTTAGTGATGGGAATCATCCGCAGCCTAGCAACTTGATATTATGATGTTATCTTTGTTACTCTATAATAAATTGTAATTAGAAATTGTGACATGTTGAATAATCATTTTACTTGCATTCAAGGTGGACTTTGCCCGTTGATATTGGCAACCCTTTACAACAGAGTTTGATTCATAAACATTAAGTAATGCATTAGCTAATGTGAATTAACACACTCCTTTGCGAGTCTGGATATTTGACCCAATGCCACAGTAAGCATATGTAGCGTGAAAATAATTTCTCTTTCTAAGTGTTCTGTAATTACCGATTTGCTATAAACTTCTTTCAAAATTTTGATCTGAGTGGTGATAAATAATTTTGGTCACACTATTAATGTTACTGCGAAAACTAAACATGTAAACTATAAATGTGACCCTGGACAACAAAACCAGTCTTAAGTAGAACGGGAACATTTTTAGTAATAGGCAAAAATTTACGATTTTTTCTTTTTGCCAAAAATCATTAGGATATTAAGTAAAGATCATGTTCCATGAAGATATTTTATAAATTTCCTACTGTATATGTATAAAAACTTTATTTTTGTGAGTGGATGGCCTGCTATAGTGCCTCAGATTAACAACTTCAAAGGCGATTTTCTCAATATTTTGATTTTTTTGCACACTCAGATTCCATCTTTGTAAATAGTTGTTGTTCCGCCAGATAGTGTCCTATCCTAACAAACCATATATCAATAGAAAGCTTATTTCTTCAGCTTTCAGATGATGTAAAAATCTCAGTTTCAAAAAATTGACCCTTAAGACTGGTTTTGTCGTCCAGGGTCACAAATATCACACTACTTGCAAAATCATATTTTCCCTCAGTGCTGATCCCTTCATGCACCTGAAACAGAAAACATCTATCCTAAAGCCAAGATTTTATCTGAGTGGACAGGGCAGACTTTCATAAGCCACCACTGACACAATAACTTACCTCACAACCTGCACAGATGCAAAGTTACTTATGCACAGATGTGGGACATCAACTCTTCTATGTTGTGCCTGCTGAGTTTACATTGTGCGTCTACTGTAAATGGGTCATATTCTATAGACTTTTGTAGAATATGTACCCCCGAAGTCCACTTATTGTTGATACACTGTGGCCCGGTTTCACAGACATGGCTTAGCTTAAGCCAGGACTATGCGTTAGTTGAATTAAGATATTTATGTCGCTTTTATAAAAATACCTTAGAAGAATACATTACTGGTGTGCATCTCGAGACAAAACAATGGCACTGATATATTTTAAGACATTTCTGAGCAAGTTATATTCAGTTAAGACAGGTCACATATTCATTTTAGTCTGGGACTAGCCTTAAACCTTGTCTGTGAAACCGGGCCTATATTTTTTCCACTTAAACTGTTATGATTGGTTTTTTACAACTTTTTTCACAGTAGTGCTTCTTTATGGCCCAATTCACATTTCGCGTCTAAAAAAAAGCTGCTTTCTCTCTTCAAATGAGCGCATCAATATTTAAAATAACGAAAAGACACCGAATGTGAATCGGGCCTAAGACTTCTACGTAATGTATCTGGCCTCTGTTATTATTGGATGAACTTTGCATGTTTCTTCACTCTGTTGTTCTTATATGTTTGTATTAGTTTTTATTATCATTTGTAAATGATCTTTTAAGGAATTTATTTCAAATTCAGTTTATTTTAAATTGGGTGGTTATAATATTAATGAACCTTTGACTGTAAGAATTTGTAAGCTTAGTTTCAATGAGTTGTCTGTGTAGACTGGGGAGGGACCTTTAGATTTAGCATTAGATTATATAGGCCACATGCCATATGCAAATATTTAAATGTATTTTTTCTTTTACAGAAATCTTCTCGACATGGACACGTTTTCCAAATCAGATCCAAGTAAGACTATCTTTTATACTTCCAACAAATGTGCTAAATTGAATCTGAATGGGTTCGCATTTCTTATCATGTTTTTTGCGGAATGGCCTCATGTAAGGCTGTATGTTCAACTACCCCTAGCCTTGTTAAGAGGGGACTTTCTTCACAGTCTGAAAGCTTACACAATCAAATGACTCACAGCTTTCTGTTTGCCATTTTATAAATTGATTGTGTGAAGTCAAGCCTCCAGCTTCAGATCTGCATGTGACATGGACCTCAGATATAGAAACACTGTGGGCGGATTTGTTTATTGTCATTATGAGGAAAGACTAAATGCCACGCGTTTGGTCTTCCAAATCAGAGTTATCCAAAATCCATAGTGCAGGTGAGGTGAGCTGTCTCAGAAATGATACGTATACATACCTACTTTGGTTGTTTTATAAGATCGCGTTTCCTACATGATTTATTTAGTGGCCAAGATATTTCTACTCTTATCTCTTTAGTAGAATTTTACGATAACGATAGAGTACAATACAGAGGTTTTTACCTTATCCTTAAAGGAATAGATTAGCCCAAAAATGAAAATTCTCTTTTTACTGGAGATGCTTATTTTGTGTCAAGGATTGGCAGAAGAACCCAAGCGCAGGCAGGCAGTGAAGGGGTTAACAGACAAGACTTTATTTATACAAAAACGCAAAACAAAACACCCTCAATGGGGAAAACAGAACTAAG
>NC_079913.1:13984085-13988022 GCF_024868665.1 Triplophysa rosa
TTAGTTGAATTAAGATATTTATGTCGCTTTTATAAAAATACCTTAGAAGAATACATTACTGGTGTGCATCTCGAGACAAAACAATGGCACTGATATATTTTAAGACATTTCTGAGCAAGTTATATTCAGTTAAGACAGGTCACATATTCATTTTAGTCTGGGACTAGCCTTAAACCTTGTCTGTGAAACCGGGCCTATATTTTTTCCACTTAAACTGTTATGATTGGTTTTTTACAACTTTTTTCACAGTAGTGCTTCTTTATGGCCCAATTCACATTTCGCGTCTAAAAAAAAGCTGCTTTCTCTCTTCAAATGAGCGCATCAATATTTAAAATAACGAAAAGACACCGAATGTGAATCGGGCCTAAGACTTCTACGTAATGTATCTGGCCTCTGTTATTATTGGATGAACTTTGCATGTTTCTTCACTCTGTTGTTCTTATATGTTTGTATTAGTTTTTATTATCATTTGTAAATGATCTTTTAAGGAATTTATTTCAAATTCAGTTTATTTTAAATTGGGTGGTTATAATATTAATGAACCTTTGACTGTAAGAATTTGTAAGCTTAGTTTCAATGAGTTGTCTGTGTAGACTGGGGAGGGACCTTTAGATTTAGCATTAGATTATATAGGCCACATGCCATATGCAAATATTTAAATGTATTTTTTCTTTTACAGAAATCTTCTCGACATGGACACGTTTTCCAAATCAGATCCAAGTAAGACTATCTTTTATACTTCCAACAAATGTGCTAAATTGAATCTGAATGGGTTCGCATTTCTTATCATGTTTTTTGCGGAATGGCCTCATGTAAGGCTGTATGTTCAACTACCCCTAGCCTTGTTAAGAGGGGACTTTCTTCACAGTCTGAAAGCTTACACAATCAAATGACTCACAGCTTTCTGTTTGCCATTTTATAAATTGATTGTGTGAAGTCAAGCCTCCAGCTTCAGATCTGCATGTGACATGGACCTCAGATATAGAAACACTGTGGGCGGATTTGTTTATTGTCATTATGAGGAAAGACTAAATGCCACGCGTTTGGTCTTCCAAATCAGAGTTATCCAAAATCCATAGTGCAGGTGAGGTGAGCTGTCTCAGAAATGATACGTATACATACCTACTTTGGTTGTTTTATAAGATCGCGTTTCCTACATGATTTATTTAGTGGCCAAGATATTTCTACTCTTATCTCTTTAGTAGAATTTTACGATAACGATAGAGTACAATACAGAGGTTTTTACCTTATCCTTAAAGGAATAGATTAGCCCAAAAATGAAAATTCTCTTTTTACTGGAGATGCTTATTTTGTGTCAAGGATTGGCAGAAGAACCCAAGCGCAGGCAGGCAGTGAAGGGGTTAACAGACAAGACTTTATTTATACAAAAACGCAAAACAAAACACCCTCAATGGGGAAAACAGAACTAAGAAATACACATAAAACAAACGACTTCCCACGTGGGGGACAAAATGAAAACAAGAACAGTAAAACTAAACTAAAGGACACGACCAAACGTCTTAAATAATACAAGGCAGGAAAAACACAAAACTCACAAAACACGAACAGGGCGAGGAACAGGACCACAGGTAACCACATGAGCAAGGGCACAAGAACACGAGAGACCGCAGTACAACGTACATGCACAGAACACAGTACACAACGTAATACACGAGCACAGGACAAAGAAACAAGAGGGTATATATAGGGAAGACAAATGAGGGATAACGACACAGGGCAGGTGTGGGTAATTAAACACTCAGGGAAAGATAACGAGGAAACGAGATGGCGGTAACAGAGACGAGACACTGGAGAGAACGTATATTATTGTCAAAAGGACAATAATATGTTTCTCTCCACACATAACCAAAGGCTTTGTCATGACTCTGCTACAGGACCAAGAAAAACATGACTAAATGAAGCAGAGCCGTGACAATTTTGAATATTTTTCTGACCCAACAACCGAAGCTCATAAATCTATTATTAACCGCTAACCAATTAGATTAGAATGTAAAATTACAATTTAATTAAATTAGAACGAGCGAGTGTCTGCGAGCCATTAAAAATACGAGCAAATATTTTTGTTGTATAATAAGTGGTTTATTTGGACATAATATGTGTAGAACAAGAGCATAAACAACAGCAGAGCATGCGTAATTTATGACAGAATTTTCATTTTTTGGCGAAGCATCCCTTTAATATCTTGTGTTGTATTTCAGCACAAGACATGCGAGAACCATCAATATGTCGCCATATTTAATTAAATTTACCGTCTAGATCAGCTTGTTTATAGAAGATAACATTATAACTTTTTTATATAATATAATTTTTCATTTATGTTCAGTAAAAACAAGGAAATCATACATTTTTATTCATTTATATTATATTATTTTATTTATTTTAAATTAAAAATTTGCCATCGTTGTGTTCCCTGATAATCAAACCCACAAAATTTTGTGATGCTAACGCAATGCTCCACCAATAGAACTCCTGGTGCACTCATTTACTCAGGGCTGGATTGGTAATTTGGCACACCGGGTATTTTCCTGGTGGGGCGGAATGCAAACGCAAAAGGAAGGAACACAATTATGGACGAAGAGCGACAAATGTCACAGTGCCGAAGCAACTCTTAGCAAAAGTCCATGTCTGTTTTTTTTTCTCAGTCCTTGCATTCATTCTCATAGAGAACTTATTTACTCACAGACTCACTCATTCACTGTTTCTTTCTTAGTTTCATACAACTAATTTTAAATCTTTGAACGCACTCTGTATTTATTGATCAGATGTGTTTATCTTTAAACAAAAGGCAGTTTCTGAGTCGTTGTAACTCTGATGCCAAGTACAATGAGCCTCAGACGGTTTTAATGCTTTCTTTTGAAAGTGAAAGTGAAGTGAAGTGAAAGTGACCTACTAGATATGGTGACCTCTGCTTTTAACCCATCCAGAGAGTAGTGAACACACGCACAGCAAGTGGTGAACACACGTACACCCGGAGCAGTGGGCAGCTATCACTGCAGCGCCCGGGGAGCAAGTAGGGGTAAGGTGCCTTGCTCAAGAGCACCTCAGTCGTTACCCGCCGGCCCTGGGAATCGAACTGGCAACGGTTCACGAGTCCGACTCTCTAACCATTAGGCCACAACTGCCCCACAAAATATACAGTACATTACAAATGGTTCACAATCAGCACATAGACATCTTAGTAGACGTCAACTTTATCCAGGCTGCTCACGGGGGCCATATAATTATGCAAGCAGGCATTTGTGCTGAGGCACAGTCTTAATTATGCTGAGTACTGCTGACCTGGTCTCGTTGTGTTATCATTATCACCAAATATATGACACATATACAGCCAGACACCTGTTACACTTGACTAATCCTTAACTTAGCGATGTTTAAAATTGTTTAAGTTGTTAAAAAATGATCCTCTTTTATGCCTTTTGCTCTATTCCTAAACTTAACTTTGTTTACTTTATAGACTGTGAGTATGCAAATAAAACAGTTTACTACTTAACTATTTATTTTTCACTGTTAATTTGTTTTCAAGATACGATATAATGCCAGAGAAGAAAATTTTTCTTTTTTTCCATACATCACATCACAATATGTGACCCTGGATCACAAAACCAGTCTTAAGTATCATGGGAACATTTTTAGAAAAAGACAGAAATACATTGCATGGGTCAAAATTATCGATTTTTCTTTTATGCCACAAATCATTAGGATATTAAGTACAGATCATGTTCCATGAAGATATTTTGTAAATTTTCTACCCTAAATATATACAAACTTTATTTTTATGAGTGGATGGCCTGTTATAGTGCCTCTGATTAACAACTTCAAAGGCAATTTTCTCAATATTTAGATTTTTTTGCATCCTCAGATTCCAGTTTTAAACCGTTGTATCTCGGCCAGATATTGTCTGATCCTGACAACCCAT